>NW_010120583.1:4112-39678 GCF_000699245.1 Pterocles gutturalis
TTCTACAACCGGAGGAGAAACTCCTCCCAACATTAATTCAGAGCATATAAATTAGGTGCTGTCTACTGGAGGGATGAACTGTGGGAGAGATGTAGGGTCTCCAGCAACAGACAACTCTTTAAGGCATGAAATCAAAAGAGAATTAAACCAAAAATATATTACTTCTAGTTGTTTGGGCTGTTAATTACAATGATATATGTATATTAAGCTTATATTTATTGTAATTACTGAATAATTTATATCATCATGCAGTTGACAGAAACTGTATAAAGAAATTAGAATGATTTTAAATTATTTTAAGTACTCTGAATGTGTGAGAAGTATTTTTTAAGATAGTTTGAAAGATTCTACATCTAATTATAACACTAAGATACAGAAAGCTCTGTTTGGGCTAATGTTTTTTTTCTAGCAATTAGAAAATGGTTGATGATGCAAGTACACTCTTATATATAAAGTCTTTGCAACTCAGATAACATTTCATTGAAAAATAATCAGAAAACATAGCATGTAAAAAGTAGTTACACTCAGTTTTTTCTATAATTTTCTCCGGGTATATTTTGTAGCTCCAGTGCAGATTTCTCCATAGCAAAAAAGGGAGGGTGAAGTGGGGAAAAAAAGGGAAAAAAAAGAGTCAAGGCAAGCAATTAATGCACAGTAACTCACCTCAGAAAAGATTATCCCCATCTCCATCAGAGCAGCGTGAGGTTAAGGTTAATTTCAAATGGAAGAATAATCTCACACATAAGAGTAAGAAGATTAAAAGTCAAAAGACAGAATACAAATTCTTAATGACATTTTGTTTGTTTTCCAAATGTGATGATTTAAAGATTATGATTCAGTGGGTTGTGGGGTTTTTTTTCTTTCTCTCTCCCCGCCCCAGCTCCTGCCTCATTTCCTGAGCTGGCAGCACTGTAGCTTTTGAGCAGCAACCGAAACCTCTTTGGGAAAGACAAAGGCCAGGGCCAAGCTCCCTCGGTCAGACATCCAAGAACCTGCCCTGGCTCAACCCTGCGTCTCGTGGGAATCAGGCTCACCTCAGCCAAGCCAGCTAACCCCGGGAGCCCAGAACATGAGAGGCGAAGGAAACCTTTGGGTCCAAAGGAAGCAACTCTCCAAGTCACCTTGAAGCTGGTACATTCCTTCCAAGAGCTGGCAGGTTGCATCAGTTCTGCCTTCCCTTCTTTTTTCTTTTGCTTTTCTGCTTGGACCAGACTTCCAGCAGATCTCATGGGCCAGGCTGCCCAGCCTGTCCAAATGCCAGTCATCTTTGGAAAGGATCATTTAGATAAATAAGAGCAGCTAGAATTTGAATAGTTAAGATTTATCAGTGGGTTAGGAAATAGCAGATGAAAAATCAAAGACCACACTATCACTCACTAATAATAAATGTTTCTCGCTAGAAAATGAAAATCTTATGCAAAGAAGCATCTATTATCATCCATCATGGGGCTTCTGCAGAGTCAGTCTTTCCTGTACCCCGGGACGGCACGATCCCAGAGATGCAGCAGTTTATCACTTGTTTTGAAATGAGCAAACTCTCCTTAAATCTTTATCCCACGCTGACTTCCCTTGCTCATTTCCAGCAATTGCATTTCCACTGAATTCTCTAACATTATTCTTGTTGACTTCAATCGACAGGAGAGAGCTTCAGGACTCCATAGCCAAAGGCCGGGATCTTCAAGGGAGTCCAAGAGCCTCAGTCTATTTCACTGAGAGATGCAGAGAAGTATAATAAAATAATTAAGCAGCCATTGAAACAGTGAAGCTCATGGGATGCCATCGGCTTCAGTGGTGAAGACTGGAAACCAGCACCAGGCTCCTCTCCAGAACTGCCCGGAGGCTCGCAACCACACGGATCTCTTCAGCAGCACATCCTTAACACCAGCCGAGGGCTGTGGATCCTCTACAGCATGGCTAGGTATACAGAGCCCACAAGATGCCTGCACACTCCATCAGAGCATCCCTTGGCAGTTCCAAATTGCTAAATAAGAGCATTGCTCGTGCAGCAATTTTGCAGATGTGGTGCAGGGCAGGTCTTGCATCTGCTGACACCAGTGTCCCTGCTCTGCAAATCATGTGGAAGCAGCAGCGGTGGCTACCAATTGTAGTCACTTTTGTTTACTGTAATTTACAGGTTTAAATATTTTTTTTAATTATTATTATTATTTTATTCATAGGTTATAGTGGTTCTAAAATGATAGTGCTAAAGGAAAAACACATTGTTTCACCAGAATAAAAACCCTATCATTTAAAAATCTAGTTATTAAACAGTATATCTGGATTTCCACGTCTTCCGTGATATACTCAGCTTTAGAAATAGGCAGATGTTGTTGCCACGTTCAACAGCCGATAGTCAGGTTGTAGAAGACGACGAACCAAACACACTGAGCCCTGCGCCTTGCAGCAATCATTTTTTTCCCCTTCATGCTCAGAGATGTGACCAGCTAAGAGGACACAGGGAATTCGTGTGGTGAGCAGATCAGCTGGGTAACCGGATGGAAACATCAACAAAATTTTTAAAAAGTGTGCTGGCAGAAGTGCCTGGAGGCATAAGGCAGGTACGGACCAGCTGATGCAGATTTACCAGGGGATGCTGAACTGTGAGGAAATAAGGCAGAGGACAGCTCGTGTGAGCACGAGGCCAAGTGGAAGGGTGATGCAGGGCTTCGGGGGGACAGCCTGACAGCAAAGCGGGGAAGAAAAGAGGAGAGGATCAGAAGGAAGTGAAACACACAAAGCAAAATGCTCAGTGCAATATAATGAAATGAGCCAGCTGTGTTTTCCACTGGTACTGGGGCAAGCTGGAAGCAGGCAGGCTGACACCACTTCAGTCTGAGAGCATGGAACTGGTGTTGGTGGGATCAAACTCAGGATGTGTTCTAACACAGCACCAGCACCCTTCGATATATGCCTTCTGTGTCAGGGCAAGGCAACTTAAGTAATACCACCGATAAAATCCCCCCAGTTTCACTTACTGACTCCAGGGAAAGCTGTAGTACGCACCCCGAAACCAGGCTGGGCCAGCTGCTCCAAGGTGCAGCTTCCCTGATGGAGACACAGGCTCACAGGTCTGCTCAGCACAGGTGGAAGTTTCTGGGATTAAATCGTACGTGGCCTGCAAAAGCGACTGTTATTTACAGAAGGAAAATCAAAATCATAAGCAACGTCTCTGCTATTCATCTGCACAGCAGCGTTTAGGGTTAGCTGGCATCTTCCCACCCTCAGATGCTGCTGAGATGTCCTCTGTTTCCTTGTGTGAGGTTTTCTTACACACGTTTTGTTAGGAAATCCAATCAAATACTTTTCCATTTTTCAAATACAACAAAACCCCAGAGGCTGTACAGAGAATGAGATGTTCCAATGAACTCTTGAAATTAAGTATGAGAGTGACCTGAGCAGCCGCTGGAAGCGCTGGCAACCAGAAAACATTTGCAGGCAAGGGAGTGATGAGTCAGGCAGTTTAAATGACTGCAACCTTATCTGAACGAAGGTCTGAAGAAGAGTTAGGAGAACTTATTTTAACAAATTGGAATAGATTGCCAAGGGATGCAGTCGCTTTCCCATCACTTTGTATCTTTCAAAGAAGATTGAATTTTATATACACATACACACATTTTCATTCCAGGTCAACCAGAAGCTACTGGGATGGATACATCACTGAGCAAAATCCTATGACTTGTGTTACACAAGAAGTTAGCCTGGGTTATAAAATTAATCTCTCTGCTTCTCCTAAAAACCTGCGGCTGAACTAATAACTTCATTTGGAATACTGGAAAAAAAAAAAAGTTTTCATTTTAATTAAAACACCAATTCAGCCTTTGTACCTACCAAGACAAAAGTAACAGTTTTTATATACATTAAATAAGAATTTAAAACCACTGAAGTTTAAATAGTATTTGATTACAACTGTAAATAAATTAATGTATGCTATATCACCATTTTAAAAAGCCACATTTACTCTCTGAGAAAGGATACAAGACAAAAAAGAATCTGAAAACTCCCAGATTCTGGCGACAATGCGTAGATTTTGATAATGAATTCCTGGGAAAAATAATGTTTAAGTAGATTAAAAAATTCAAGATTTTTCTGTAATGCTTAAGAGCATCTTCCCAACACAAAACTAAATACCAGTTCTAGAGACTGGAGAATTTCTAGAATACTTTCCATATTTGCCCATTTTGAAGTTTTTACACCAGGATTTTTGAGTTTCGTGATCTTTTTCTGTAAGCATCGAGCAGCCTTGGATGGCTCCGGTTTGGTACTCAGCTCCACAGCTGTGCACAGCAGCTGGAGCAGCACGAGGGTCACTGTGAATCCTGAACAGCTTGACAGAGCATAAAATTTAACAGACCTGAGGAATGTGATGGCAGGGGCTGTAAATATAAAAATTAACTACAGGAGCACTCCGTCATTTAACAGGGATCAGGGAACAAGCTGAAAAGCTGGCGTTGGATCAGGAAGCTGTCACAATAATTGAGGTAATTAGTGAAGTGTGGTGGTGACGAGTCCGCTGGCTCACGTGAATGTCCCCTGCGTGGGGTCGTGTGCCATGCTGGCTTTGGGTTGCACGGTTGTTCTCTGCCTCATTCAACACTCGTGTCCCTGAAAATGCACATCTCTCCATAGCTGTAATTTATGTTAGCAGAAAAGCTCCGGATGCCATGAAGATATCAGAGTAAATCATCACATTTTATTAAAAGAAAAATAAAATCTACAGTTAACAGGTAAGGCATGTGCAAGAAACTGGCATTTCTTTTACTTCCTGACCAGTTCAAAACCTGAATTATTGGGAAAAATCTTGCCCCCTATTTAGTTAGACAAGAAACACCCCGCTCTCCAGAGCAAGCACTCACCCCGCAACACCGAGAGGCTGCAAAACGCCAAAAGCTCCGCTGCCTGCAGCGCTCGAAATGGCACATCTTGACCTGCCAAGGAGCTGCACAAAGTGACAGGACTGAGAACGAAAGCATCAGGCTGGGAGACAAAGGTCCCAAAGTGGCTGATACGACACAAAAACCATGACTTGCCTGACAACAGCGGTACACCCAGGTTGAGACCCGCGAGGCAGGAGACCGTAGGAAACCGTAAGGAAACGATGGGCAAACAGTACGAGAGGCAGGGGTAAGCAGGTGGATTTTAGCCTCTGTCTTGGATAGATGAAGGATGTTTAGATGAGAACTCAGTCCCCAGATCACGAGATGAAGGGGAAAGGCAGGTATACAGCCCAGGAAAGCACAGTGTTTCCCACATCTCTAGCCAAGTCATGCAGCAGCTGCAAGGAGCGTATTTGCTGTGTTCTGCATCTTGTTGGGTTTCTCTTCTGCAGCAAACCTCACTATAGATCTCTCTCACAGAGTGAAGAAAAAAAATAGTTTGTTTTTCTTTTCATAATGGTGAACAGGATGTTTAGTCAAAATTTTAAGTTCAGGAGTCCAAATACTAGAGCTATGAGGATCTTTTAATAGGAAATCAGGAGATCAAAAGTCTCAAAGCCACGGCTGGCCCAAGAGACTCCTATATCAAAAGCCAGTGTCCCAGGCTCCTGGCAAGTAGATATTGCTAAACTTCCTAACTCCCAGACCATGTAAGAGCCTACAACATCTTCGCACCTTCTACTGCACTAAAAATAGGCCTCTGAAGCAGACAGCATACTCTCTTGATGCATTAGCTTTCGTTCCTGACATAACAATTTCTTGTGCCGCGTTTTCCATATGACTCCGTTCTGCGGGCCGTATCTTTAAGAGATGCCAGTGGAAATTGGGAGTCATCTCGTGAAAAGCAAAATCCTATCAGTGGAAGGCAGATGCAAACGAAAGCAGAGAAGTGCTCATGCTGCTGTCATTTTCTGAAACCAAATGAAGAGTTTTATCAGGATGAAGACAAGCAATAGCATCCCTAATAGTCTAAGGCACCTCTCGCTTGCTCACAGCAATACCTGACCACTTCACAGCACCCAGATGAACAGAGCTGTTACTGCACTCAGTTCTACAGGGGCTGAAAGGGCTCGGCCAGGCTCACCCAGCAGTCCCAGGAACAAGAAAATCAGCCCTGGATCTTCCTACAGGGAACAGCCCTCCCTTTCTCCTTGGTACTACTTGCTGCTCTCCCACATTATAAAAATATTCTCTCTGCCTCATGCTGCCTTCCCAATTTTACACGTATAAAACATTGCACATGCAATTTATCTTTGAAATTAATATATTCCCTTTTTATACACTATATGTGTGTATACCTATATAATCATGTTTCCCTGAAACTATGAGAATTCTCTCTTGCCATGGCCAAAAAGCCAAAGGAACATTTCTACCCAGTGTTCACAAGTGAATGTGAACAAAGGCTCCTGATAGCAAAGGGATGTGAAAGGGACACCCACAGGACACAGTCATGCAAGAGCCTGGTCCTGGGAACGGGGCAAGAGCTGCCAGCACTTTGGTCCCTGGGGATGGAGAGCGGTCAGCCCAGGGCCAGGGTTCCCAGCACAGGACCAGCGGCAGAAGGAAACGCTCATTCCTCTGCACCCAGGCTATCAGAACAGGCACCAACAACCAGACAAGGATCAAACTCCTTTCCTATTTCCCACAATCACCTCTGCAGCCCAACATGTGTTGGCACATGGGGTCCAGGGGATTACCCGGCACAGTAAATACGTTCCCAGCTAGCCCTGCTTAACCATCAGTGCGATGTACCAGGCACTTTCTCCGTTTTCCCCCTAACACATCAGCACCAGGCTGAGGTGCTCTGCCTCGGAGGATGCCCACGCTGCAGGACACTTCAGGGAAAGCTGTTGTACCAAATGCACGTTTACATGGCAGCCTCTGATCTGACAACAGATGTCAGCTCACTCACACCAGACACTGAGAGATTATGGTCCAAGTCCACAGTGATGCTGCACTCACCAGTGATATAAACCTGCGGACAGAATTTACTCTAAAGTAAGTAAAAAGCCAACCACACAACAAAACAAGAAAAAGAAAAAAAGAAAAAAAGAAAGCAAGCTGAATTTGTAGTGTATTTTACAACACTCAGGGAGAAAGAGGAGAGATAATAAATCTGGGAGCTAGTAGCCACAGCAACAAATTGCCTTTCTCCTCTGGATGGCTTTTCCCCGCCGATCAACAGCAATTACCGGGCACCTCAGGGTAATATAGCAAAGTTTATGTTGCTTCTATGGCAAAGTTCTTTTCACAAGACTAATTTATTCCACGTCTGCAAGGTGCTGATTCATTACAGCGCATTACCGAGGGTCTGGTCACAACAGCCAGTGAAAGCACAAAGAGAAAAGCCCCAGAGAGAGCTCGTCCTGCTCTGCCAGGTTTTTTTTTTATACCAGTTAAGAGCCCAGCACACTGAGCTGGGAAGAGACGTGCCTTCCCCGACTCTTAGGAACAGGGGAAAGGCAGCAAAGATGAAAGTGCTTGGGGGAAGCAATTGGGGGTGAAAGGAAACGTAGGCTCATACTTGATGTCAGTCTCAATACGGGCTGTGGTTGAGAAACCATGGACGTGCTGCGTGAAAAAATAATAGCGAAGGAATAGCTGTGCTTCCTTCTGCACTTCAAAGGCTGCCTGCAAACCACTTCAGATTCTCTCTGTATCGCTGCAGTGCCACCAGGTCTAACAAGAGGCTAGCAATCTGGTTTCCATAGCTTTTATCCAAAGGAACTTGGTGAAGAACCAAGGTTGATTTGCTTTCAAAACATCCCTGGGAATACATCACCAATTGCCTACCTCCACATATTAAAAGACCAGTTCAGCATTGGACAAGGTGTAAAACGCATCGCTCTGTCCTTGGGCACGGTGCAGCCACGGCAGCATCTCACCACGCACTCTGCAAAGGGCTTAGAGCAGAAGCTAACGCGGAAGGACAGAGTGAGGACCGAACCACGCACGGCAGGGCAGGCTCTCCCAGCCCTGATGTGACCCAGAAGCTGTCACTGTTGGATTTTAACCACATTTGTTTTTGTTACTTTTTAGGCCCTTGAGGTTTTCTGTTTCCAAGGGAATGACCTTCAGGCGCCAACCTCCCAGCGAGAGCCGACAGCGTGACAGCACACCGCACGCAGGTGCATTCATCCAGCCGGTGCGAAATCCTGCTGCCCAAAAAGGAGATTTATCACCCCTGAAACAAAGTCCCCCCAAGACAGCACAGCTCCCAGCAGCTCAGCGAGCCGGGTCAGCTCTGCAGGCAGCCAGGAAGGCATTGCCTGTCCTAAAGGGAAGACTGGTGCTGGGAAGAGCCATCTCTGCACCACTGTTAATTATTAAAGTTGACAGATGGGATTGGTCTAGTTTTCTAAATATTTTGTGGGGAAGCTGCGAGTTCATCTCTGTGTGAACCAGGAGGTGATTTCCACGCAGGATGAAGAGCTTTGTGCTCTCATTCAGCAGCAATCACGTCCTGGCTGTAACTACAGAGAGCACGAGAGGTGCGGTGGCTGGATGATACCCCAGAAGGATATCTAGCATCGCCCGTGACAACTTGATGTGCTACTTTATTTCCCTTAAACACACTCTTATGACTGCCTATGAATCCTATACAGCGGACATCTCATTCTCCCACAATCTCAAAACCTGTGTGGAGCTGAAAGGACACACCACTCATCCCTGTTCAGATGAGACTCTTGCTCCTCTAAGCGTGGATGGCCGTGTAGGACAGACCACCTGCAGGTACCTCGTCTCCTAATGGGCAAACACACACCAGATCCATCAAACACAAGCTTCACTTAGTTTTCAAAAACCTCCTTCTTTAGCCAGGGCTACCTGAATGGATCTCTCATTTCTGCTGCCTTTTATTGTAATGGCTTGTTTGTATGCTCTATGTGTCAAACATCGTGATTTCTCCAGAAAAAAACTCAACACTAGCCTAGATCAAGGTCCTGGAAATACACCCAGCTTGCTAATACAAAGCATAAGGGCAACACAGAAGTCTCTTCCCCATTTGAACTGTCTCTAAAAACTACACACATCCAAGCAATATTTTTCTGCCAAAGTAGTTCACTACCTCTCTCCAAAAATTTTTACAGTACTTTAATCTAAAGCCAAAGCACCCTGCCCTGCTGCCTCTGAAATTAATAGATATTTTGGCATTCCATTCAGCGGGATGAAAATTAAGCCTTAAGAAAGCCAGACAATCACCCTGCAGCCCATATTCATGTCGGGAATACTGCAAGCAGGATTTAAAAGGACCTTACATTTATCTTTGTACTGCCTGGGCTCCATCTGCATATAATTGCTTATGTCTACAGATGCTGCAATGCTCATCAAAGGCTGTATTCTTACCCACGCTAGGTCTCTCTTTCAACTGGAAGGAAATTCTCATTGCTTTACAATCTGTACACAGCCACTTAGCATTTAATAATTCAAATTGCAACACAATATTTGACGGAAAATAGTCATTATGGATTTATAACACAACGCAAGTAGCTGAAGTACACAAATTTCAGCATTTCAGGAAATGGGTACTATTTTCAAAGAGTGCTAATCCTATAACAAAAAAAATCCATAATATTATCCATAATCATTTCTTTCTGCATACATCTATGGGTTTTGGATGATTTCTTCCCCCCTCTTTTTAATGCTCAAACAATTGAGTTATAGCAGAACATTTTTCTACACTGTGAAGCTTATTTACATACTGTAAATAACTGTGAATGCAATAAAATTGTGGTACAAATAATGTGAAATAATGCCTCAATTTGCAGTTGTTTTACGTCAGCGTAGTTTATAGCAGTGTTTACTGAAGACTTAGAAACAAATAAAAAGCGAAAGATAAAAACTTTATTCCCAACATCCTGCGGCGTGGCAGCACGAACCAGCACTGTGGTTACTCAGCGCTTAAGAAAGGCTCACCGCTAAAAACAGATGTTGCAAATGATGCTGGATCCCAACCTGGATAGAGCAGCACAGAGAGATGATGACGAGTGGTTTTCTATCCCACATCAGCCTAATGTCCCAAGATGTGCACAGTGCAGTGAATTCGGTGAGAACAGAGCATTGCTTCAACCTGGAGAGATAATGGCTCCTTCCTTACGTTCCAGACTCCATGTGTGATCTGGGACCAGTTTGTCCCTCTCTGTACACCCAGGTTCCCCAGCCGTGTTGATATTTCACCTCTGACTGTCCATTTGGATGGTGGTTTCACTGGGCTGCCAACAGCAGAGCACAGGATGCTTCAGATCCTGGCCCCAGCTTTTATAACACACTTCAGGCAAAGAATCCTTGTGACTAATTCTTACCCTCCACTTGCTTAAATGGAGATATCCTGGTGGTCACTGTCTGGACTACCCTATTTTTATCACACAGCCACCAGAAGCCATCCACTCCCTGGGAGCAGGGATGTCTTGGAAGCCTGGCTGACACCTGACCTGGCATGTACACAGACAGGATCTAATATTCTCCTCCAACAACCCACTGCAAACTTGAGTTACTGATGGCATGAAGAAAACCATCATCTTCCCACCCGGAAGCTTAATCTTGGCTCCTAATTTAGATTTCTCTGCCTGTTAGGGGGGTTTTGATGAGACACGTTTCCACAGTACCTACATGATTGTCTGATTTGCCTTTTATTAAAAATAAAATAAAATAAAATAAACCAAAAAAAAACCAAACACCAAACAGAAAACCTTTTAACATGTTAGAAGGGTTCATAGGGATCCTCTTGGGCGGTCAGCAGGGTTTAGCCAAGATAAGCCATGTACAATGGCAAATCTCACAGTCCACTAGCTAACTACCCCATCAGTCAAACAAATGTGTCAAACTCAGGTACTCCCTGCAACAGACTGGCCAGAAGAAAGATTTCTCTATTTTTTTTTTTTCCTCCTGGCATATCAAGAGAGCCAGAATAGAGCCTTGAAATGATGGAGTGCAATTTTCTCCTTCCTTTAAGCACACACTGAGATGTAAATAGTCATTTCCAAGAGCTTAAAACCCTAGGGAAGCAGATAACAAGCAATTACTCTAACCAGATAGCACTGATGTCTAAAAAAATTAATTTCTGTGCTAACATCCCACCCCTCAAGTTTCAAATTTCAAAGCAGAGCATCTTCTGAAAAAGACACACAGGTGTACAATTATGTTTCCTAGGCACCTGTTCCCATCTCCCCTGGTGGCACATTGAACCCTGCCTGCTTGGAGCGCGGGCAGCACCCGATAGCCTCTCCTCTGCATTCCCTGGGCACATGTGCCTTCAGACAAGAGCTGCTGCTGAAGTAAAAGGCACTCCGCCGATCAAAACAAATTGATCTTGTCACTGCGGCATTCCTGACATGCTCATCCCGCTATAGATTTCCTTTGTTATCTCTGCCAGTATTTACAAATCAATTTTCTTCGGAGAAGGTTGCTGTCTGCCTCAAGATCTGCTCAAGCACTGAGCTGTCTAGCAGCTTCAGAAATCATTGAAATGGGACAATAAAGCCATCAAAGTCAGCAGAGGTGGGAACACAACCGCAGGAACCTCGTTCCTCCCGGCAGCTCCTCTGCTCACAACATTAGCGCACGGGCAGCAGTGCTAAAGCTTGCACCCATGCTCTGGGGCTGCTGGCCCACAGGGAGATGTTTCACCTTCATGCCTTCACACCACAAGAGTATTCCTCCCCCCTTCTCTGAATTCAGAGATGTCACCCATAAGAATGGCATCAAGTCTCAACAGTGAATGCTGCCTTCTTCCACTAATACTTGTCAGAAAAACAAGAGCTTTCATACAGGGTTTCATACACTACCAAATCACAGCACTCTTTATTTCATCCTGGATAACCACCAAGAATAACCAAGAGAAGTGAAGCGAAGCCGAAGAAGCCATCATCAACATCAGCATTTGGGGTTTACAGCACTATTAGTGGGATGTTATTTATAACAAATGAGCTCATCATGGGCAGTCTATCTTGCATCTAGAGTCCTCTGAGACATCTACAAATGTGCCTAAATCATCATCCCAAGCACCCAGAGACACCTTTTATCATTTATTTGCTGTCATTCTTGGAAGGTAAAATACTGAATATAAACATTGGGTATCTGCATACAGATTCAGTGCCTACCTTAATAACCACTTACCTTTGGAAAACGGCTGCACAACTACTGTGTAACCCCTAAAACAGGGAAAGGGAAAGCTAGCTACTTGGAGTTCAGTGAACATTCATGGACAAATATCTATTAATTTGTGGTATTTTGGAAAAAAACCAACTCAAAACCAGATCCTCTACCAAACCTCTCCCTGTTGTTCTAGTCCCTGCTCCTTAACACTCATCACTGAAAGGTATCTGGAAATTGTATTAGCAGTAAGTCTGAGCTCTGAGAGCTCATTTTTTATTTTATGTCATTTGCCAAACATTCCTTTATATTTTTTCCTGCAGCTCTGAATGTTCTCTGCCCTTCATTTCAATTAATGATGTCATAGATCAGTATATTCTCCCAACGAACTATTAAATTAACTGCCGCGTTCTTCCTTCATTTTTTATTCACAGAAAGGAAGAAAAAATAACCACAGCAAACTGATGCACTTAACTCTTTATGATTTCAAATAAAAGCCAGAAAAATGATGGTAATGTTTCGCGAGTCCCACAGTTTAGCCAAAAAGCACACTGTACATCTTAGTTATGTCATGTTTTATTCCTCAGCCTATGAAGATGCTGGAGAGTGATGCATCTAGGGTCAAAAAAAAAAAAAAATCCAAAATAAGAAGAAACTAGCAGCAACTTGAAGTCAGAGATTTTTCTGTTGCTTAATGCCTCCACAAATAACCTTGTTCTTCTCCCTCCTTCTAAAAACAAAGATGCAACACAAGGAAATAAAAAATGCCACATGAAGCTTTTATTTCCAAGGCTGTGGAGGTAGTAGCTTTTCATCTTCAGCTCTCACGGTTACAATCCCTGTCACGTCCTTTCCCTGCTGGCTGCGGGCAGCTGATTGACAGGGGGCTGTCTGCATTCATGCCACGTTGGAAAATGGGTCAAATACTGCCCCAGACAAATGGGCTGGAGGAAACTTCCCCTCAAGACCCTCCATATTAAATATTTACAGATACCTCATTATTGGACCACCAAGGACAGAAAAATGTCCACCAGGTGATTCAAACTTTCCACTGCCTCTTTCCCAGCTACTCTTTGTCCCTCTTCTGAGCAACATTCCCTTCCTCTCCTCCTCTGCACCCTTTCCTCATCCTCACTTTCCCCAGGCTTCCTACAGTCTTCTCCCCAGAGTCTCCTCCATCAGATCTTCCATTCAGCATCATTTTTTTCATCACCACCTTTTGTTCATTCATTTTGCAGGAAATGTTGAGCTTAACTAAGTTAAAAAAATCATAACGAAATACATATCAGCATCTAACCACACTCCTTGGAATAAGCAATGGTAAAGAATTTGTTGCCACTGACAAACCCACAGCGGACCTGTTGCAACTTTGCGCCAGCACTTCCCAGGGTGTTTCTTGTTGATGGGGAGCTGCATCCCTTCGCCCCACAGCTGAACTCAGCCCAAGGGATGTCTCTGCTGCTCACGATGACAAACCCAAAAACCTGCCAGGCTCTTCTCCAGTCAGCAACCTCGACATGCTCCCATGCTTTCCATCACCTTGTGTTTGAGCCCTGCCGGGCAGAGCAGACCCCAGGCCAGGAGCCGGGCTCCCCAGGACCACCACCACACACCCACCAAGCTGCTGTGTTGGAAATCCCCTCCCCCAGAGCACCCAGGTCGGGCAGGCACACATCCAGTCCCACTCAGGACCACACCAACGCCCCTCCCCTCTACACATGCAATTTCTTTCCAGACCAAATGTTTTATGCAGTTCTGCCACACAGGGATTTCCAGGCTGCTGGGGAGCCCTCTGACCTGCCTCCCCCCACGGCTCTGACCAGCAAGGCGCCAGCAGCTGTGTGATGGGCAGGGTCTGGGGCAGTCGTTGTACATTAACTGCCGAGGAAATTCAGAGACACTCCTTTGAGCTCTGCAAACAGACCTTAATAAGAAAGTCTATGAACCAGACAATGGTGAGGACATGAGAGAGAAAAAATAAGATAGATAGGGAGTGAAGACAGAGAAAATGAAAGATATTATATGAACTGCAAAACAATGCTCCTGGGTGTCTCATATTAACCAAGGACAGAGAAGAGGGGTCTGTTCCTCTCTTGTGCACCTTCCCAGGTACTGCAGCAGCCAGGGCAGAGTCTCCCCTTTGCTTCCAGGAGGGGACACATCCAAACTCAAGCTTTCCTCTGCAGCACCTTTCTTTCCTCACTCCATAGTGTCCAGGAGCTATGACACAATTTGTAAGAAGGGAGGAGAAACATGGTGAAGAGTTTCTCACCATGATCTACCCTCAGCTGAGTCCACAGACAACACGAAGTAGGACAAAGACCTGCTTCTTCCTCATTACACAAAAGGGAAGAGTTGCAGCCATAAGACAAATGTCATTAAGCTGCGCTCCAAGGACAGGCTGACCCCCCCAAGGGCTCCTCAAAAACCCGCCAGAGGAAAATGCAAGATGCAATGGACTGTAGCACAGGCAAACCGCAAAGCAAAGGCAAGATTTGTCCACTTCTCCCACGCCTGGGCTAAGGGAACAGGATGTACAGGATTACCTCCCACAAAAACCTCCACCAGCACCAGGCAGGTCTTGGCAACTGCGTCCTGTATGAGGAACCAGACCAACTGCAACATCACAGCATCCCACACAGACTGCTGGTGCAAGTGGGACTGAATTCCTGAAATCAGACACCTGGGGACCCATGGGGGTTTGTTTCTTTCCAGGGTCCCCAGATGCAGAGGAGAAAACCCCAAAGTCTCACAGAGGTTAACCTGAAGAGCCGAATTCAGGGGTTGAAGAAATCTTGGTTTCTAGTACCAGAAGTTGCAGAGGACAGTTTTAACTATCATCCCTGAGGACCCCAAGTAGAGATGCAAAAATATGCACAGGTATGTTTTAGAGGAGCCACTTTGGTCTTTTGGAAAAGGACCAGACACAGCAGCAGGAAGCACATTCTTCCAGAGGTCCCACGGCAAATACTGCAATGCAGACGACAGCTCTGACGCCCCATTCCTTTGCTCCAGATGGCATCCAGCCACGTTCTCCAGAGGCACCACTTCCATGAAGCGGTACTGCGTAAAGGACATTGTCACACCAGCTTCTGGTAAACAGGAGCAAATATTTTTCCCAGAGCTGACAAATCTGTCACGTGTCAGAAGTTTTTTAATTACACCCCTTCCAGAGCCCCACCAGTGGTACACAAGCCTGTGTTTCCCTCTCCTGGCTGGTTCGCCTGTAACAGAAGCACTGGGACCAGTAAGACCTCTCGGGTCATCGAGTCTTATCATTTTTTATTGCAGACAAGCACATTATATAAGCCCTTTAATAAATGTTATCAATCCTGCCTGTGAAAATTCGTTAGGTTAATGCAGTGCTATTTTTATTAAAGCTCTGAGAACTTGCATTTAACAGCAATTACACTGTTTAAACATGCAACAGCTCTAAAATGATAGAAGCCAGAGCCTGGTGTCAACTGACATTCACAGCCCCAAACCTCATCTCTCAGAGTCACGCTGATTTTTTGGTTTTGCAATTACACCTCCAACTTCTCTCAACAGTGACAGCGACTCCACACTCTCAGAGGATTCAGATCTGCTCCTGGGTGAAGGATTTGACTTCCAGCTCTCAGCTCATTCTGCACAGACTCCCCTGAAGCCCTACAAATTCAGAAGGGAGCCATTCCCACCGCATCCCCACTCCTGCACTCAAACAGCAATGTCCCTGAGAGGGTCAAGTACTGAGGTATTTGACTCAGTGTAGCACGTTACTCACCAGCTAACAGCACGAGAAAAATAGTGGTCCTACAGCTAAAAGCTGCCTCTTCAATACGATTTACAGATAAGCTGCAGCTAAGCTAATTGTAAACAGTGAAGCAGCCTTTGTGGTAAGGTGTCGTTAGGGGCAGGGGAAGCTCTTGCATGCACTGTAGGTATTTCACCTCTGTCTAAACGCTCTAAGAAGAGTCAGTCAGGCGGAGATGAGATAGGAACTTGAACCAAGAATGCTGAACGAAGTAAAGGGAGGCTTTTTTTTTTCCTGTGAGCACTTCATTTCATAAACTGGTGTGTACAGTAAATCAAACTGAAACAACAGAATTCAAAGACTCCATTCTGGTTTCCAACAGCAGAAAACAAAGCTCCAGCCCCTTACCTTTTGCCATTATATAGCAGAGATCCACCAACACTGCAAGCATAAAGTACCGTGTGTCCTCATTTCTCTTCTCTCTGGAGCAGATACTCCTGTTCCCACCGGGAGAGGACAGGACTCACGAGCAAACTCTGATTAACTCTTCCATATTCCTCTTTCAAATGTCAAGAGTCGTCCTAGGAGGCAGAAGACAAAACCTATCATCTCCCTGAACATCCGACAGGAGACCAGCAGAACTAGCATTTATCCAAACACCAAAAGACATTATTTTCAATAAGAATTTCTATTTTCATCAGCATAGACTTCCTGCAAGACTGTCTCATATTCTGTCAATCTCTCTAAATCTGTCACACTCAGCAACGTGGCCACTGTCACACACATTGCATAACCAAGAAACCAAAAGGCCATAGCTTAAGTAAAGTTGGTGCTGAGTCCTCATTAGTCAGGTGTTGGCAGGACTTTATTAATGGCAGTAATTAGCAGAAAAAAAGTTCAGTGGTGGCAGCGGAAAATTCCACCACTTAAATATTCATTATTATCGACTCCCCTAGCTTCATGGTGCAAGCTATCTTATTAGCTGCCTTTCAGCCAGCCTCTCAGGTCAGCTAGCGGCGTTGAAGGTGAAAGGCTGGAAATGTTAAACTTCTTTCAGAAGTCAGCAGAATTATATGCCAAGACAAATGACCACCCAACACAATTCCCTGAGCATCCCCTTCAGTTCTCCAGGGCATCAGGCAGTTTGAGCAGGGCTCACAAGTACTGCTCTTCACTTTGGCCTTTTAATTTACAAACAGTAAAGCAGTAAGGAAGGCCAAGAGGAAAATAAATCACTGATACAGCAACAATGTACTAAATACAGAAAGATCACAGATCCATAGCGTGCTCTGCAATCGTCTGATAGGACTGATTAAATCAAGATCAGCAGAGAAATCTGCCAAGTTCTGTAGCAAAGACCCTTTAAACACAAGGTGGGAAAATGGAAAGGTCTAGGACAAAATTCTCAGTAAGTTCTGTCTCCATGGATGTTAAACTTTGAGACAGTTAGGTCTAGATTATCAGAGAAACCTGAATGCTTAGACATGCTGAAGTAGAGGCACAAGCCCTGGCAAAGCAAGAACCTGAGGTCTGTTTTTCAAAGGTATTCTCCCATGGAGCTCACTTTTACCTTGGCTCAGCTGTACATGAAAACAGCTCAGAGATACTGTGGTTTGGTGAAATCCTTTGGTTTTCAATTAACCGAATGTCAAATATTCTGCAACAGAGGCAATTCCATCTGTAATCCTTTGCAGTTAGTATCTCAGTCAGCCCATAGTCCAATAGACATCGTACACATTAAATCTATAACCTCCACCGTGTTCAATATACAGGCACTCCAGATACATGCATTGAGATGGAAATATCTACTCTTATTCCACATAACCTGGGACTTCTGGCCACTTGCAGCTTCCCTTTGAAGCACTATTCCACTCAACAGCCCGCCACTTGCAGAACTAAGGCCAAGGACAAAGCCCACCAACTACAGCACGATGATATTTACCTCCTCTGGGTTTTTATTTAAAAAAAAACAAAAAAAAAAAAAGAAAAGAAAAAGAAAAAAGCCCACAAATGCTTCAGCTGACAGTAATTCTTCTATCAGCATGACATTAGATGGATCTATGCCAAATTCTATCATCTGAAGGACCTTGGAGTTAAACTCTACTGGCCCAAAGCATTTCTGAGATAAGATCTGTGATTCTCAAAAGCCATCCAGGTCCTCGGCAGCTTTTTCTCCTACCTGTGAACCCAGGATAGTGCTTTGCCATGTCCTGGTGGTGCTGTATATCGTAACACAATAGCTGTAAAGTGCTAAAAGAGCTTTAGGCTGGAGGGGGAAAGCATAAACCTACAGAGAGTTTTATTGCTTAAAGTAAATGATAGTCTTAGTGCAGCACTTGTAAAAAGAGGTTGAGCAGATCTGACCTTTCTGCAGTCCTGTAGCTTTTATTAAGAAGATCCCAAGCCCAGCTGGCAGTGGAGTAAAGCTCACGGCACACTGCTATGGCAAAGAGCGGTCAGCTCAGGAAAGATGGTGCTTATTAGAAAAGGCCAGTCTAGGGCTATTTATAAATAGCTGCAGAAATGCAGTTCTTCCAGAAGGTGCTGCTGCTTTAAGAAGCCTTCATAAAAAACAAGGCAGCATTTGGTGAGATCATTCCATTCCTGGAGTTGAAATATTTCCACAAATCTAGCTGATTCCACATTTTACCCTTAAAAGGCTCTGTATATGTGAAAGGATTTAAGACAAAGCAACTCCATTTCCCATCATATTAAATGTCCTGCAATACCTTCCTATTCGTTGTTCTGTTTGCAATGGTTTTTCACCTCCACGGTGCATAATCTGTTCTCATTTGTACCTCTGCCTTCATCTCCGCTAAACATGGTCTGCAGTAATATTTTGACTTTTTGCTGGAAGGTTGGTTTAAATGAAATATAAAAATGGGAGAGCTTGGAAATCCACATGGTTCTAGCAAATTAAATTTTTTTTTTATTTTTTTTTTTTAAAGCAGCTTTCCACTGTCACCTGGGCTGGAAAAGCAATGCTCCCCGCCTGGCATTAGGCATGCAGAGCACTGGCAGCAAAACTCCCCAGACACCATCTGTGCACATAATAAAGAGCGGTGGGATTTTTGTAACATAAATGATTGAATTTGCTTTCTGCTTCCCTTGCAGTGGGAGTATGCCAGCTATTAAGTGCCATAAGAACTTGCCAGACTACCTTTGAATATAAAATTTATCTTCTCTGATTCATGCCCTCTCCCACCACTGCAAGTAAAGCTGCTGCTGTAGGAAATAGTCATTTTGCCTGGGTAAAAGTATGTCTACCTGCCTGTCACATCCACCTGAATTAGGAATGTAGTTGTGAACTACAGAAAGCTCCAACTGCTGTCAGGACTCGCCTTGTTCTTCACTGACAGTGGGATGAACCTAAAGTGACCAATAGTTCTTAACACCTCTCACAAGCCTTTTCATTTTTAGTGCCAAATCTGAGCCCAGCGAGAAGGCAGTACTGTCCATCTTTGTCATGTTATCAGCTTCTGACCCTTGGTGTACTCCAGCACTTCTTTATCACTTCTCAAATATGAGGGGAACTCTGGATCTCCAACATCTGCCTGTATTTTTCTTCCATAAGTAAATAAATTGTCAGCCAGATGTATCCCCATCAGGACCAGAAGCACTGCCTGGTAGAAGTGCCCCTTGTTAGACTTGTTTCCATTGGATTATAATGACAATTTTTCTGCAAGGTTAGGATTTTATATGTTGAATGCCTAAGTCAGGCTAAAGAGGTTTGAAATACCTCTGACAAAATGAGTCGGGTATTTCACAAAACAAGAGAAAACAAACAAACAAACCAAATCATTCCTATGTTAAAAAAATAACCAAACTAGCTAGCGATGCTTTTACTGGGATCATTAGAGCATCTCATCTTCCTGGCAAGGACATGAAGTGCTAGCAGGGAGTTTTTAAACACGACCATGCAATTAACGATGGTCATAACCTGTATGTGCACAAGGCAGCTGTACAAACCAGTTTAATTCTGGCGGCTTCCTATCTCTATTATGCTTGACTTTTTGCTCTCCTATTATCTTGAATGTGTTGTTCTTGTGGTTACATAAACAAAACACAACCCAATTACATCCAGGCAAGTCTTCTACTTTTTATGGGACTGTGGGATGTACGTGGTGGGAAAACTTCGCTTGTACAAATTGAACAACAAATAGAGGCAGCAGGAGGAAGAGCAGCAACCACGGAGCAGAGGCAGCCCCTGCCAGTGCCGCGCATGGGAGCGCTGGGGTCTTGCTGAGCCCAGGCTGCACCCTCAGCAGGCGCAGGATTGGAAAAGGAAATAATATGCTGAGTACAGAAGATACTAAGTTGAATATAAAGGACATGTCCCATAGCCTCTGGGTGGAAAAGCTGTTCAAACTGTAGCCACGAGCCAAGAAATATCTTTTTTTTCCATGCTTGTCCCAAAAACTGCTGCACCGTGGTCATAACTGATACACACACACTAACCAGTCTCCTTGCAGGGCCTTGGGAAAAGATCCCTTTTCTCTTCTGCTAAAGCTAGCAGCGCTCCAGCTCTCCCCTCCCCTCGCCAATGGCAATCCCAGCGCTTGGTAAAACCAGCTTTGTGCAGGACCCAGCAGGCAGGACTGATTATGCTGTAAATAAAAGATTTAAATCCACAGTAAAAGATTTCTAAAATGCAAACAAAAAAGGCTACTTCAGCTCCTGTTAAGCTTCTGTCCATGTTAAGCGTCAATGAAGAGCATTAGCACTCCTATACAGGCTGGCAGACGCATTCTTGCCTTGCAGCACCTCTGCCTGTCCCCTTCTTCTACTCTTCTCCTGCCCATCGCCAGCCCCGACTGACGTTTTTTGCGCTTACTTCATTACTGCATCTCCAGAGAGTTAGGGAGAGGTGAGAGGAAAGGAAGAATGAGAAAAGGGAAAAAATAATTACAACGGGATTTCATCGACAAGCAGAAAAAAAGGAAGTGTCCCTCTGGGTTTGATCAATAATGCAGCACTTGTTATCTTGATCTTCTTAATAAACCACCAGCAACTCAGAGATATTTCTATCTGTGAATCAATTCTTTGCAATGTTTCTATCACAATATAAACAGTACATGCAACCACACAAAAATAAAATTAAATGAGCTGGTTTATTGATTGTCCAAACAAGAAACCTTGTCGTTTGCATAGATTATCAGCAGAGAAGTGCTGCCTGCTTTGCTTCTCTTCAATTACTTTTGCTTTGTTTCAGACTTTTTCTCTCACCCACTGGGGCCATGTGCAGTACTAGGCAACCCCCTACACCATACCCATGGATAAATCCTTCTGGTTTAACCCCAAAGACATTCGCTAAAACCTGCAACAGCAACTGCTTCTGAACCTGGGTCTGCTGTCAGAGAAACTCTCCTAGGCACTGCTTTTATTTCTCTGAAGTCAGAGGTGCTGGAGGTGTCGCCTCACTTTACAGGAGGCAGAACTGGCCCCAGAGTTCTTTGCCCCAGAGAAAGTTTAATTACGCAGCTAATTATATGGCAGAGTTCACCTCCTTTCACTTCTTTTTTGTTCCTTTCTTGGAGCCTGCCTGCAGCGTTCATCCTCGCTGACCCATCGCTGTGCTGGCCATGACCCCCCACCCAACCCCACGGCACGCAGCTATAATTGCTGGGCTGGGGTCAGGCTGCAGAGCCCTGCAAAGCCAACCTGGAGAGCAGCTTTGGGAGGCTGTGCTGACCCTCATGACACCTAACCCATGGATGCAACGTTCAAAGGCATTTGGTGGTTGGGCACGTTCAGCTCCCTTCGGATCCTCTGGATCCCGGCGTGCCCGGGCTGGGTACCACGGCGTGGATGCAGAGAGCAGCCTTTGGTGGTCATCCAGCCCCCTGGTTAACCACCCCACGGAGGTAAGGACACCCACCTCATCACAGATGTCATCCATATGTAACTGAAGAATACTTTTATCACCCTAGATGGAATTCTAATGTCTTCTTTTGTTCTTTCAGTTTTCAAGAACTCTTGAGCCTTCTGTGCAGGAAAATTTATTTCTAAAAAGGAAATTTAAAAATAAATCAAGTAAAGCCTTCAAGATTTGACCAATGAAGAAATCACTAATTTTCAGATTTTGTGACCATCTGATGAAAACAACAAGCACAGAAGGAGCAAGGTAACATCTCCTCATCTATCAATTCAGATACCGGGCATGGTAATGTTTCCTGCGGGTCTAGTGGATCCATACTGCAGCTTGTATCAATCAAAAGCAGGACCTAAAGTAATTCCCCATCTTTCTTAGGCATTTACCATATTACTAAGCTTTGAGAAGACAGTCCCTGAATGTATGCAGATGAGCCCCCCCTTCCCGCTGAGCCAGCATAAAATCCTTCAAGAAAAAATGTAATTAAGTTAGACTTGTGAACGATAATGAGTTTCTATTACACCCCGCTGAGAGGAGCAGCAACATCTGAAAAATATTTGTCGCTGTCTACAGCCAAGCAACAGCTCCTTTATTAGTAGCAGGAACGGAGCTGATAGCTTGGACTGGTGCAGCTCCCAACTTCCTTTAAGACCAAACACTTGTGAAAGATAACGCCGTGGATGGAAGCTCTGTAATAACCAACACAGATAACAGAGCTTCACTCCAGCAGGACAGTGCTGGCAGCCTCAGAGAATGATGTATACAAACTCCTTCTTTTCCAGTATGGTCCAGTTGGTCAGCGGCGCTGTGTCCACACCCACACCACACAACAGCCTGGGTCTGGCTCTTCCGTCTCCTGCAGCCACTGCTGACCAGTGCCACAAGGATGTACATGGGAAGACAAACAGTGAGACATCCCTGGGACTGGAGCTGCGCTCGCTGTAGCCTCTGGCTCCAGGGCTTGCTGAGCCAGGGGCCGTGTCTCTCCAGGATAGGAAGCCCTTTGGGATTTTTTTCCTCCATACAGTTTTGCTAGTCAAGTTGTTAAACTTCACGCCAGGTTTTCATTTTGCAATTGCCTGTGCCCAGGAGCTCCGCACCTCAGCAACCCACTGCCTGGAGCAAACCCTCCTTTGGGATTTTTCTGAACCTGCTGTTTTAGCCTGAGTCTGCATGGGTTCAGAAGAGGCGGTGAACCTGTCTTCTCAATTCAAGCCACACCTGATTTTCTCGAGCTTTATTATAATCTCCCCTCCTCCTTTCCTTTTCCAGGCTGCACTCCTTGTCTCCTTTGCTGTTGGTCCCTAGGGAAGAAGCTGCCCTGTGCCCCTCGCCCAGCCTTGCTGGACATCCCGCAGCGGGGAGCCAGACCTGCTGCCAGGCTCAGAGGGCATCAGCAGAGGTTTGTGTGGTGCTGGAACAAGATCTCCTGGTTTGTTCTGTTTGTTCCTTGGTAATTCCTCACACTGGGTTCACCTATTTGACTGCTCTTGAGCACCAAGCTTAACGCTTTCTTAGGGACTCACTGTTACAAGTCCAACATCTCATTTCTCAGGGCACTAGTCAGGTCAAGGACCATCAGAGTATACATATACATATGTATGTATCTAGGTATATACATAGGTATATTTTTATATATGTATACATATAGAGTTGCAAACACCTTTTTTTTTTTTTTTCTCTATTTGTATACTTTATATTCAACTACATTGAATGGCATCAGGCACTGTATTACCACTCACTGTTACAAGGTCTTTAGACTTGTTCACTTGGGAATTTGGGGTTTTGTTTTTTTAAGAATGAAATGGAGAAAACCCAAACAATCTGTTGGTCCTTGCAATGCAGGAGAGGGGAGTTTTTATGTACATAGAAGTAACAGTTTATCTAGGGACCCAAAACACAATAGGATGAAAACCTCTTGTGAATTTTATCCAAGAGTGCTCATTGCCTTAATCCTGGATAATCCATATCTAATCCTTTTTATAATCTTACTCATCTACTTGCCTCAATAGTTTTCCACAGCAGGGAGTTTATGTTTCATAAAAGGAATATTTTCCTCCTCTTTTTTTGAAATAAGTTTTACTATCATAGAGGTTTCTTTTCTGCAAGGATTCTTCATCCAAACTGAAAATAAATTACCTCTTTTTGAGGCCATGCCTTGTAAAGGACTAAAGAGTTGTTTTGTTTCCCAACAGGACTTGTGCTCCAGGTGGCTAATGGCTTCTACCAGGCAAATTTTGGATCCAGGAATAGTCACAGACCATGAAACCCATGAGTATCAAACACATACTGAATAGAGCAGATATACATTCAATGTTGAACAGAATACATTTTATCAGAAGAAAAGCAGTCCACAGCATCCTATAATGATGCTAAACACAAGAAATCTTGTCTTCTAGATGGCATCATATGGGGCAACATCACCTCCCAGCTTCCTTTTCCAAAACCTGGTACAAAACAAGCATCCTGAAGACTTCCTCCGAGATGCTGAGGCTCAGACTCTGACTCCACCAGGCAATCTGGACCAGTGGCCAGCCTGCCAGGGAGCCTTCTGCCATCCGGACCTTCATCCGTGAGGATGCCTGCAGCCTGGGAGACCGCAGGGGCTGCGGGCAGGAGGCAAGGGCAGAGAGCTGGCCTTCTGCTCATGTGCTCCACGGGCCAGAGGCAGACAGCCAAGAGAAGTCACCAATGTGGGACAGGAGAGATTTAGTTTTCCAGTCACAGCACTCGCTGCTGTGGCAGACGTGTTGATTTCTGGCTTAAGAATCTGTTTGAATTATCTCTATTGTGCTTAAGGAAACAAGACGGATGCGTGTTTTTCTTTTGTGTATGTGTGAATGATTAAAAAAAAGGCTACACAGAAAATGTAGCTGCTACATATCACTGCTTTCTCATCCCAACAAATCAACCAGCCTTCAAACTTTTGTAACCGCTCAGGGTGAAGGGGACATTGCATCTCCTCTGAAGTAAAGAAAGTGAATCTGGTAAATATTCAAGGCAGGTATAATACACCACAAAGCACAGTATTAAACTGAATAATCTATTAGCGATCAAAGCTCCAGAACAAATCCACACTATACAAATAACATGCCAAAAATGAACTGCAAACTCTATACCAAGATGGATAACAACCAAGAGAAATAGGCACATCTGTCACCAGGATGCGGGTGGTGCAGCTGTATTTTTTGCTCAAGGAACCTACAAATTGTAACCCTTAGTAATCACCAAAGAAATCCTACCTTTCATTAAGCGGAGCATCCTCACTTGGAATTCAAACCTCTGTGCTCAGCTACCCAATTCCTCATTTTATTATGAATTTCAGAAAGAGCTCCTTTGCCCCCAAACCCTGCATGCAATTTCCAAACCACAGGCCAATTACACACAGCTAACGAACGTGGTTGGCACCACACTGTACAGTGATGCTGGCTTGTGCTAATGAACGATCTGGTCCTCAATGAGGAGCATCCCTTCTCACCCAGTATATATAGTACCGCTCTGAAAATCCCTGAAGTTTTTTCAAGTTGCTGCTAATAAAAGCAGCTTCCTAGCAGTGCTAGATCTTAAATGCAAGCAGATCACTTCCAGCTGCTCCTTATCTAATTTCCGTTGTCATCTGACACTGTTCATTTACAGTATATCAATCTAGCTTGGGAATGTTTGAAATATTAATTACGCACCAGCCTCAGCTCATTACCACGGTTGCATTTAGCAGGATGCATGTCTGTTTACAGGTAGCCAAACCGCTGTGCAAGAACAAATCATCAGTGTTTTCTCCCTTAGGGTATGTCTGTGCAGAACTACTCAAACTAGGTTTAATTGAGCCAGTTTGGGTTCTCTACTGATTCTGCGCTTCAGTCACTATAATGAGCTTTGGGGAGACACAAGATATTTTAGGATCCTTGGAGCTGTGCAGGCAGATCTGGGCTGCACCACACTGCGGTTTCAGTTTAGTTTAATTTGTGTCCATCTGGACCTGCTTATGGTCAGTGCCCACATGGGCAAGCACAGAGATGCTCTTAATAACCCCTCCACCCTGCTATGAGGTGGAGGGACATCTCCTGTCCCACTCACCCCGCTGCCTGGGACACAGCAGGGTGCTGCTGGCACCAGTGCCAGGTCAGGGTGGGCTGACTGGTTGGTACTTGCCCAGGTTTCCAGCAGGTTTTACAGCCAGGACTGAGCTGCTCCAGCTCTGTGGTTAGCGGCACGTTTAAACCCAGCTCACCCAGCCAGCCCGCAGCCCTCACCCTCCCTTTTGCCTCGTTCCTCTACAGCAGGGCTGGAGCATGTAAAACCTAAGAGAAGAAAAGCACAGAAGGCTGTGCTCCATCTAAAAAAAGACAGGGCAGCAAGAACTGGCCCTTCCTGGAGGCACCCAACAACAAGACACAGACAACTTTGCCCCCATCCTGCTGCTTGCTGAGGTTGGGGCTGTTATCACACAAATGAGCGAATGAGGGCTTTGCACAAGCCAAGCTCATGTGGCAGCACACGAAGATGCTTCTCTCTCATGCACCCTCCTGAGTGCCTCTAGCCATGCCCCAGCAGGATGTTCTTTGGTTTTGCCCTTTGGGGACCAGGGTGTCACATTTTGGGAGGGGAGAAGAGGCGCCAGAGGCAGGTCCTGCTCTGCTGTTTCAACAATGCTGCGGCTCTGCCCAAACACACCATGAAATACCAGCGTGGCAAGATGCAGGATTCAGCCTCTCCTGAGCCCATGCCTTTCCTGGATGAGGCAGAATTGAGGAGCCAGTCAATGAATACACGCAAAGATGAACACACACACACTAAAAGCTGTCACTCAAATGCCTGGAAAATAGCCTAATTTCTGCTTACGCTGGCTGCCTATTGCCGAGATGCTGGAGGAAGATGGGCCAGTGACTGACAAAGTGAGACATTAACTCCATCAAGCAGATGGAGAATGGCATAATTATGAAAATAATAAGAGTGATTGGCCGAGATATGACAAAAAAACCCTGTAGGAATTATTTACCTTTAGGGTTGTTGGGGTCTAATTTATTCTAGTGTTTGAACAGCAAGAGAAAACAACAGAAATCACGGCTCCTGAAACAGCCCGTGTCAATGCTGGTAATAGGCAGTATAGCCCAGAACAACAGCTACCAGATAAAGTGGTTTAATCACATCTCCCGATGAATAAAATTAACCTTTATTTGGGGCTGATGTGTGCATGTCATCCAACAGCATTTCTCAAAAGGCTCACGCTTGCTTCACGGCTTAAAGGAGTTTGCTGTGGTCTGGAGCGAGCCGAGCTCGGGTGCAGTGGGATGCTGGATAAGAGGAATTAAGCTGTACCCAGAGGAGCAGCTCTGGAGCAATTAAAGTCCCTCATCAACAAACAATTTGCAGGGAGATGGGGAAAGACTGATAAAGGAGTTGGTTTTGAATAAAAAGAAAACACATACTGCGGTTCTGTTTATGCCTCCATGTTTCAAGAGGGGCAAATCTGGCCACATACACGTGGTGGCTGGCTAGGGAACCAGTGACCTTCCTAAATAAGACACTCTCATCTAGGAACTGAAATATGACTGTGAAGATCATCATGCTGCCAGGAACACTTACATTTTTCATACTTAACCCTAAATCTTTTCACCTCTCTGAAGTTTTTCATCAATTTCCCTGCCAGGTTTGTGATTTGTCAAAGCTCGTTGGCCCTGTCTCACCCTGCTGTCCCACTCCTGGGGGCTGCAGTGTTACCTGGGGGGGTGGGATCAGCTCTGGACCTGCAGACCTGTCCTCTCCCTTCACTAATTGCTGGTCCATCCTCCCAGCCCCCTCACCTGGATGAAGGATGTCTTGGGATTTGATCACACTTTTTTTATCCACAGGACCCCTGCCCCATTTACAGGACAAGGTAAACCCTGCTGGGGGAACAGGAGAGTGATTCATTAAATTCATTCTCATTCAGTGGGAAACCTCTGCCTTATTTACTGCACCCCTCCAGCCCCTGCGCTGAATTACTCCTAGTCTGTCCAGGGATGTTCACCACTCTGCCCCACAGACACTAATCAGAAAACTGCTCTTGCCGTTGTTTCAGGTGGGGAATCCAAGGCACAGGGACACCGTGATGCCCAGAGGACGCGGGTGCTCCCACCTCCCTGGCTGTGCCCCCTCTCCAGCAGCCTCCTTCCCTATGGGGGTGACTAGCACTTTGGGTGCCAGATACCTCCTTAGCATGAGGAAGGGACACACAGCTTCCCTAGCGATGGACCCAGCACCGTCCGCACTATTTTTCTGTTCTCTGTCTCCTTTTCGATACAAATTGCTCATAAAGCGATTCCTTTGCTGATCGATCTGAATTCCCTCCCATGGCACTACTGCTGTTACTCTGGGCAGGGACACGGGGAGGAACAGCACAGAGTCAGTGACTATAGGATGAAGTAAAGCTAAAATGGAGCATTTCTGGATTTCCAGCCTCAGCTGCCACCACTCCTCAGCCAAGACAGGCTGCATTTCCACCTATTGCCAGGAACAAAGTCCTATACTGAAAAATAACATAAAAAATGAGAAATGGAGTCAATCACAAGTTCTCCAGCAATCCCACACCTTTCTGCCCAGCGCAGCTCCCAGATAAGTGCCTCCAGCCCCGTCCCGCACTCCCGGCACCAAGCCCTGCCCATGCACTGCCTGAAGCTGGGGCATGGCAGAGGGGGGGCTGTCCTCCCCCAAGGCCTCCTGAAAAGCAGGTACCAGAGGAGCTCTAAATTAGCTGTTTCAGGCCTTTCTGATGCAACAGCCTTAAGTTCAGCTGTCGCTGCAAAGCTTGCTGGAACCAAGCAGATCCCACCATGAGCTGCCAGGGCGCCAACGTCCCTCTATGGCTGTGCATGGCTCACACAGCCGCAGCCTGTGCCAAGGCAGAGGGGCAGGAAAAGTTAAAAAGTGACAAACACTGCCATAAAATAGTCTTTCATAAGGCCCCTACCACACACAGACACAAGGCTTGATGAACTAACCAGAGCCTTGCTGTAGGAGAAACCTGCAGCAACCCAACACCTGGGGCAGGCTGGTGCACCTTCACAGAGATGAGCCCTGACCACAATATTTATGCACTAGTTTAAATAATACACAATCGCTTCATGTGGCAGCATCTGGGGGCTCTGTTGAACTCCAGATTTTGCCACCCAAATGGTTTTGAGCCATTTCCAGCAGATGTAAAAAACTCCAGCAAAGTCACCCCCTAGAGACACATCACGGTGCCTGTAAAACACAGAGAGCTTCTGCTAGCCCCGTACCTGCTCCACGAGCAAGGAGAGAGCTGCAGCCACCCGTGGCTGCCTTTCAGAAGCACGGAATTCACTCAATACATGATTAAAAAGAAATGTTCATTTTTTTTCTGAATTTTTCCCTAGTTAGGTTGTTGTGTATTGCTCCATTTTATTTAAGGCAGAAAAAAAAAAAAAGTATTAATTACATGCTGCCAAGAACTTTGGAGAAAAATTCAATATTACCTTTTACCACGAACAAGAAATGAATCAAGGCTCCATTCCAAATCCAGCAGCAGTCCTGACTTTGACGTGCCGAGGAAAATAATAACTTTCAGCACATACTAATTGTCTTGTTAACATGGATTATGCAGCCAGCCAAATAAATGTCATTCACACTTTTATGAGGAAGAGCATAAATCTAAAAATCGGAAGTGCATAATATTTTTTAATCTCTTTTTTTCTCCCCATTCTGCATTCATAGCCCAAATATATTTACATTTTTTAATCCACATAAACAAAGCAAGACTCTGCTGGAGACTTTTGAAACCTCCCAGGGGTCCCAAGCTCAAGGTGATCAGATTTTTTAAATAACAGGCTTGGTTCCCGTGTAGCCTCGAAACCAGTTTATACTTTCTTGGCACTACAGAGCGGTTTTGAAATAAGGATAATTTACACTCAATTTAATTTACTCTAAGTCTCCTTCACACCGCCAGCGCAGCACAAACGAGCGCTGGGGCTCGCCTGCGCAGGGAGAGTGCTGAATGCTCATTTCGTTCCTCCGTAGGGGAGGGATGGGTCCAGGAACCCAGGAGCAAAGCTGAGCCCCCCCAGGACACTTTCCCAGTCCAGACACTGCCGGACCCCACCAGGCTGCACCTCCCTTGGATTCACCCATCTCCCTCCCAGCAATGGCACTTCCATGCTCATGGCAAATATTCTCTCTCAAAGCTCTTGTCGTACCATCGTACCATCACCTTCACTGCAGGAAAAGGGACAGGCAGAGGTGGTGTGACTTGCAAAGCCACCTGGCAGTGCGGGGTCTGGCCGGCAATACAGCCCATGACCCCGGCTCCTGCAAAGCGGTGGGTGGGAGGGTGGAAGGAAGGGCCATACACGGAGTTTTAGACTAACACAGGACACTGATAAACTTCACTTGTTGTTGTCTCAGTAGTTATTACAATTCTGTATTTGTCTCTCTCCCAGGATCAGGCCCTGCAAGAGCAGCACCCACCAAGGGGACCTGCAGCCCAGCCTCCTGACCTCCCCAGCACAAACTGGATTTCTCAACAGGAACTTGGGCTTTCTTTTATTTTGCAGCAGCCTGGCAATCAGCACAGCTCTGGCACAACGCTGGGCTAAAGCCCGTGGTGCTGAGCCCTGGCTCCCTCTCCCCAGCCCATTCCCGAGCAGGATTATCCCCTCCCTGGCCCCGGCGCTGCCACAGCCTCCCCAGTGCTCACTACATGCTAATCCGGATTTCCAACTTGCTATCTCCTAACACTGCTCCTGATCGCCCCGGTCTGCTGGGATCACTTTAATCACCAGTATCCCATTTTTCCTGATCTCTTCTGCTCTGGCTGCCCAGTGTCAGCACACCCAGCAGATACCGGGACAGACTGTACCAAAGCTGCCCACTGCACAACTCCCCTTCTCCATCTCAGCCGCTGTCCTGCTCCACACACGCACCACTGCCACCAACCCAGTCCAAACCTGTCACACCAGCCACACCGACCCCCAGCCTGGCTCGGAGCTGGTGCACCTCAGTGCTGCAGCGTTCAGGGATGCTGCCTCTGCACTCAGAAGGTGGACAGCCTCAGCGTGGCCACTGGATTACTGAGCACCAAAACCCGTGCCAAGGCGCCGTTCCCCTTCAGGGAGAGATGCAGGCTGGCTCGGCATGAACACGCGATGCTCTGCAGGCTGGAGATAAAACCCCCAGGCCACAAGCACCCGACGTGGAAAGTATGAAGACAGCCCTGTCTCTCTGCAGGAAAGAGGCTGAGGGATTGATTTCTGTGCAGCTCTGAAGTCTTGCTGCACTTCACAAAAGTAAAACCAAATCTGTTGTAAAAAACACTTCCTGACACTGCAGCATCACCCAGCTCAGGAGCAGAGCGGGGAAGCAACCTCGACAGAGCGATTCGAGCAAAAGCTTCCAGACAAACACAATTAAAACAGGCACTATAGTTTCAATTAACTGTTCTCCCCAGCAGCACAGCCTTGGAAAGGACTCTTAATAGATCTCTTCCAGCGCAGTGCACAAACTCTATTGCCATTGCTTCAGCGATTATTGAAAGTTAGCAGAGTGAGGCAGCTCTCTCACAACACCTTCAATAGTGATTTGAGGATCTGTCTGTTATTAGCTGGCCATTTCGTGGACAGAGAGGCTAAGCAGGGTATAGAGTGTAACCATTTTGCAGATAGTTTATCTACTCAGGACCCTGTTTGCTGCCTTCAGGGGATGGATTTGCCCTGGTGCCGCTGCTGTAGCCTGCGCAGGAGCATCATCCCAGCCTCTGCAGAACAGCTGGACCACGCTGCCGTCCGTCTTGATTAAATCACGGGAGCGTACAATTCTCCCATCACCTCGGGTTGATTGGGAACAAGGCTCAGAATAATAGCTGATAGATTTTCTTTCTCAGACAGAGAGACATCCTGATGGTTTTAAGCTGCTTTTTTCAGCTTGCAAAATAGTCCCCCAGGAGGGCAGGCTCCCGCCAGCCCCACCGCGGGGCTTTCACGTGTGACCTCCTAATAGGGCAGGGAGTGCAGAGCGGATTTATTTCGCCACGTGTGAAGGTCAGCACCTGCATGTCGGGACATTTGGGAGCAATATTAAATTTAGCATCCACACCGGTGTATGCAGAGGCTCTGGAAGAAATTCTGGCTTTAGCAGCCAGCAAAGCAAGGAGCATCAAGGAAAGCAGAGCTGTGCCTTCATTCTCCATCTCAAAACACCCCGTGAGAAGCAAAGGTTGTTTTTAATAGAAATTATTAACCTTTGAAATGACTGACCCAGAGATGTCAGAGATTCTCTAATTCTACAGTTTTGAAATCAATCCTGGCAGATTTTCTAAAAAACCTGTTATAAAAATAGACAACACTGCTCAAGTTTTTCAGGAGAAATGACAGCTACCAACAGCTTCTTCATTTCCCTTTCCTCTGTCTTCTCCTTGGCTACAAGAAAACAAAGGTCCATGACTGAGGCTCAGGGACAAGAAAGAATCAGGAGGCTCAGAGATCCTGTCTGGTCCTAGCATGGAATGCCCTTGTGCCTCCGCTTCTGTACTTGTAAAAAAGGGATGGAGATACCCACCAACTTTCTGCAAAAGTACCACAGCATCCCTGAATAGAAAGGATTATAGAACTGCAAGATATTAATTTTTCCCTAGAACTAGATGTTCCCATTATTTCCTTAATGTCCCACTGGACATGGTCTTGTCCCGTCTTATTCTTCTTCCTATCAGTGTCCACTTTAATTTCGGTAACTGCCATGCTCCCCAAGACCACCAAGCACACGACACCTTGAACATCCAGCCCCCCAACCTCTTCCTTTCTCTTAAATGGAACACAAAGGCCCTCACACGTTAAATAAGTTCCTGTGTAGCCAGGAAAATTCCCAAGTCCTACTTTCTTATGGCTCTCTTATGCTCTCCCCCAAGCAGATTTTTTTACATCCCTCAAGATGCGAGTTCATGCTGCAGGTTTTCTCTCAGCTGAGCCCATGGAGGAGCCTTTTCTTCACCTGTCCAGCTATTTTTACAGCACTTTTCAGAAATCTATTACCTTTCTAAGCTCTTGTCTGTCAAATTGCATTGAAATTGGACAGTTCTTCAAAAGTTAACAAGAACAGCCTGACAGACGGACTCACATGCCACAATGCCACAGCCCTTGCTCTCCCCAGTAAAGCAGCATTCAAACCTACAAACACACCTCCCTCCTCCCAGCCAGTCTGATGAGGCTGGTGCCTCTGGGATTACCCAGCATGAGCTGCCCCGGACCATGGGGTGAGGTACCAGTGGAGGCTCAGAGCTGAAATCACCCCCCACACAGCTGTACCCCAAATCAGAGGGCAGCACAGGAGGTAGACGGGGCTTTGAGATGTCAGCAGCGCAAAACCAGAGAAGCAGCCTTTCCAGTTTGAATCCTTATCTGCATCTAAACCGGGTCTTGCACTCTCTGAATCTGATGCCAATATCCTGGCTCCGTCTGCCTGCTCTGATGGGGACATCAGGCCGGTGTCACACTGCAGGGGAGCTGGACATCACTGGCAGCTTCCGAGGAAATTTGCACACTTCACTGTGTGCCTCAGCTATGAGCTATGGTGACTTTATTTTCAGATATGGTGTCCTGCTGTTATCCCTGTCCTGGAGAAGGACTCTGAGATTTAAAGCTCTTTGACAGTAACACAGACCCACGGGAGACCTGCAGCCATGGTCTGTATATGGCAGAGGGCAGCAGACACTGAGCATCATGTTTGTTTTGGGGTAGCTACCCCCAAAGCAGAACCCAGGAGAGGAACACATTTCTGAGCATTAGGTAGCCATGGCTGGACACCTCCTACAAACATCTCGCATTGCTTCCCAGTACCCGGGTGAGGGGGAAGACAAGAGAAAGCAAGCATGAGCGTATAGGGACAGAAAAAAGTTTCTCTTTGGATGAAAGAAGGTGACATTTAGAGTAATCAAATGTAGTCAACCCACACCTCCCTTCTCCTACAAATATCCCAATGTAGATTCACAAAATAGCTGAGGCAGTGTTAATGAAACTTCCGTTTCTTTCCCCTGAAAGATCCCCTGACCACAGGTGGGAATTCCTACACAAATCCCACTTTGAACTCAAACTCAAGGTTTCCTGATGTAAGTCCTTTATGAACAGGGTCAGCATCCCTCCAGGCTGCCTGCACCCCTCTGTTCCATACCAACACCCCTGAAATACCCACCTGTGGTCAGGGGAAATTCCTACAAAAATCCCACTTTGAACTCAAACTCAAGGTTTCCTGATGTAAGTCCTTTATGAACAGGGTCAGCATCCCTCCAGGCTGCCTGCACCCCTCTGTTCCATACCAACACCTTGATTCCCTGGATTCTCTCATGTTTAAAAATCAGACTTGGTAATAGGTGTTCTCCCTGTCTTGGTCTGGATCTATATCTCATTTTCCTCCAAGGGATTTGAAATATTGAACAACACAAGACAAAAATCCTCTCTTCTTTTTTTCTAGCTTGAAAGAAACAATTTCACCTAGATGGCTGCGGTGAACATGTTGCAATAACAAGAAGCTTTTCTAGAAGGGTAAATTACTTAGTGCTGATACCAACTGGGAGTGATGCTGGTTTATAACATCAGATGTAATCTTTCAGCAACAGGGGGGGGGAAATGCTTTCAGAAAAATGCTTTTTGTCGTTGGCCACTGTGGTGGTGCATCCAATTATGCTGCTTTCATTTGAGATCCAGGGGACACAGCTCAGAGGAGAAATCAACAGCCACAATAAACAAGTGGGGCAGAAAAAAAAGCACGAATGTGGTCTTCTCGGTGCCCTGCTCCATGGGACAGGGCTCAACGTCTGTCCTGTTTCTCCTCTGCTCCTTTTGGGCTCCTTGGAGAAATCTGGAGGCTTTTGATAGCCCAAGGAGATGCACTCGAAGCAGGCAGGCTAAAAGGGAGGGAGAAGCATCGTGTCCTTCACTCAGAAAACTGAGTCAGCACATCAAATCCTGTCCGGAGCCTATGGAAATCTGACCTAAAATCTCCAAGTCTGTTCTGAATCTTACTGGTATGCGGGCCTTTGAAATCTTTTATTTGTAAATCCCAAACTCAATGGGGGGTCCCTCTGGCAAGGCGCTGATGCAGCACACAGAGGCTGGGCTGCACTGGATGGGCATCCTCCTAAGACCTGCCATCCCCATCGCGAACTACCCCATCGATTATTGCTCCATTTCCTACTCCATCGCTCTCCCATCTGCCAATATTATCTGTTATCTTTTCTAACTGTCGTTCTCATGGATTTTTCCCGACTTCTTCCCCTGCTCCAGGCTTGCTGTCAGCGTGTAGGAATTGGGTTTGTCAGGTGCACGTTTTGCTCACAGGGCCACGGAGCCACTGCTGTCGCACACAGCGAGGCAGCCAGCAAGGACCAGCGGTGCCCATCCCTGGGCCACACGACACACTGTGCACATAGGCAACATCACCTGCAATAGTCTTACGTCAGTTGGCAAATGCAGACTGATACCTGCATTAGCAGATACAAGGATGTGGGGCTCCCAGCATAAAAAAAGACCTGGACCTGTTGGAGAGAGTCCAGAGGAGAGCCACAAAATTAATCAGAGGGCTGGAGCACCTCCGCTATGAGGACAGGCTGAGAGAGTTGGGGTTGTTCAGCCTGGAGAAGAGAAGGCTCCGAGGAGACTTGCTAGCAGCCTTCCAGTACCTGAAGGGGGCTACAGGAGAGATGGGGAGGCACTCTTGATCGGGGGGGCAGTGATAGGACAAGGGGTAATGGGTATAAGCTGAAAGAGGGTAGATTTAGACTAGACATCAGGAAGAAATGTTTTCCTGTGCAGGGGGTGAGGCAGTGGCCCAGGGTGCCCAGAGAAGCTGTGGATGCCCCATCCCTGGAGGTGTTCAAGGCCAGGCTGGATGAGGCTTTGGGCAACCTGGGCTGGTGGGAGGTGTCCCTGCCCATGGCAGGGGGGGTTGGAACTTGTAATC
>NW_010120583.1:39731-66338 GCF_000699245.1 Pterocles gutturalis
TCCTGCTGCAGCAGTGACCTTCCAGCTCACAGCACATCGGCGGGTCTCTGACTTGTGCAAACCAGATCCGAAATGGTGCTGTGCAGTCCCACAACCCCAGAAGAGGTGTGTGCTCTTGGGGAGACACACTCACATGTCACTTACAAATAACAGAGGGAGCAGTGGGGAGCCTTTTCCAGCCCATCTGCGCTGTCAGCACACCTCCGCGCCTCGCAGAGCTCCTGGGGAGCCCGAGATGGAGATTTTGATTTTGAATCCGCTCCTGATTTAGGCAGCTCTTGCTTCTGTAGGTACATAATGGAGCAATTTGTGGGGGAAATGGTTGCATAATATTCATTTCTTTCTTTTCTGCCAATTATTACGATACATTTGCAAAAACATTTTTCCAATATTCAGCCAGCTTAACAGGTGACTGAATAATATATACCAACTACATAATTTGCAATATTTTCCTGTCAATCATCAACTAATGAATTCAGAGCTGAATTCCCTTTCTCCTAGGCCAGCTTTAAGTCAAATTTAGTGACTGAAAACAACATTAGCCTTATTGACTCTTTTATCAGAATCCCATTTGTTGGTGGGGTGAGACATCCCAGATTTTCATGAATAAGACTGATCATACTTTAAAATCACAAGAATGAAGGGGAGAACAGGGCAGGGGCAGCAATTTCCGTGGCCAGATGGGGCAGCAATAAGGTCCAAGCCCCTTCCCCCCGCAGCTGAGTTGAGGTCTGAGTCTGAACTTTGCCACTAACACACAGAAGCCGGGCTCTGATAGCGATTTGTGTCCTCTCCTGTCATGGCCTCAACTACTGAGTTGTGCCTTCAGACCACAAAGCAAATCCCTGGTAAAATCCTTTTCTTAGCTATTGCACAATGATTTCCTGATTCTGCATTTGCAGGGCTTGTCCCGCATTTAAACTTATAACAATGCCTAAACAAATACCTACAAAACCCCAGCAGCTGGCACTCCTGGACTGCCCCCAACACCAGCGAGTGATCAACCCCTTCCCCAGCTGCCCCTGGCACTCAGCAAACACAGGGGCAAGACAAGAACTCAGGTCTCCTCATTCCCGACTGCCAGTCCTACCCACCAGCCCATGCACCACCCTATTTGTCTCCTTGATGAGCAAGACTATCTGGCTCTGCTCTCTGAAGAGTAATACCTGCCTGCCCAGTATAGTCAAAGCAGAGTTCCTGCTCGGTAAGTCACAGCCGCAGCACACTTATTTACCTTCAGCACCTGCAATCTGCTGTTTGCCGTGCACTGCGCCCTTCCCTGGCAATGCAGATGCAAATCAACACTCATACAGCTCTGAAGAACAGAAACCAATCATTCACATTTGGTTCCTAACCAGTAGCATTTTCATTTAATTTCCTAGCTCCTTATTGTCATCATCCTCTACACAATTTCAATCACAGCCACCAATCTGCCCAGCCCAAAGCCTAATGACGGTAACACTCTGGTGTGTGTTCCCAAACGCAGTACGGAATTGCAGATTGCAGCAGGCGTTAGTGATCTGACCCAAGCTCACTCTTCACTGATAACATTCGGATCCAGAGATGACTTGCTGTATGAACTGATCTCTGGGAGAAGCTCTCCGGTGTAGGTAAAGCTGTCAGATACATTCTCATATGAAGGTAACCTGTAAAAGGAGAGAATTCTCCACTATTACATATGGGGAGCTGGCAAGAAGAGAAATCGTACCTCCAACTTGCAGCTCCGTTTCCCCTTGTACACCTGGCTCGGCGCTACCTCTTCACTCCAGAACCACAGGCACTTTATGTTTTGATAGACAACTTGGTAGGTCTGCCTTGATCTAAACACAAGTGTTTTGCAGCAGAGGCACAGCCTGTGCTAGGCGGTCTCTGAGCTTCCCAAGGAGGTACTTTGTGCTCCCAATGTGTTTGTGCAATGTCTAAGACAGGGGAGACAAACTCTATTGGTATCGTTCAGATGAGTCAAACCAGAAGAAGTCTCACCCGGGATGGTTCTCTGGGAGGAACAGGGGATCCACAGGGTCTGATCCATACCCAAGTCTCAGCCGGCCGAGCAACCTCATGGGAACCACTTTCACCCTGCACGTGCCTGAGGGTCTGTGTGCCCACCACAGCCAAGGATGGTTCTGGTCCCTAATATTAACAGAGACTAAGCTGCACTTGGAGCTGCTCTGCTATGTTATTCCGCCCTAGTAATGCCCAGCCAGGAGTGCTGAGGAAAGACACGGAGCAGATTAAGAGCCGCTGACCTGACTTACATACATCACTGCCCTCTATGCTGGGACAATTACACCATTCTGGGTGTGCTGTACCACCTGAATTACACTTGAAAGAGGTTCAGGCAGTGCCACCTTTCAGCATAGACATGGTCCTGGGACTGTAGGATCCAGCCCAGAGGATTGCTGCTGTGCTTTGCCTTTCCAATAACCCTGCAGGCTCTGACAAGCACTGTATGCAGAGGTGAAAATCAAACCATCTGATCTGGACATGAATGTATACCTCTCCTTCTTCCAAGGCTGCAAACCACCCCCTAAACCATCCTGTGAGGAACAGCCACAAGAAGGAAGCTGCACCTGGGCACATCACAGGACATGACATCCAGGCCCCACCACGTACGGATCCAAGAGCATCCTAACCTAAGAGTTGGGGTGACCAACCTACAGCCCCTGGGCTCCTCAGGGGTGCCTCTCTTTGGCATGGGGCTGAACCTTCGGCTATGGTTTTGCATCTCTGAGAAACACATGCAATAGCTTGTTGGGGCAGGAAAGCTAGCCCAGGGTGCCCAGAGAAGCTGTGGATGCCCCATCCCTGGAGGGGTTCAAGGCCAGGCTGGATGAGGCTTTGGGCAACCTGGGCTAGTGGGAGGTGTCCCTGTCCATGGCAGGGGGGTGGGACTCGATGATCTTTAAGGGCCCTTCCAACCCAAACCATTCTGTGATTCTGTGATCACTCTGCTGAAAACAGCACTTCTCAAAATCAGCCCAGTGTTAGGAGAGAAATCAACTCACTTAGCAATTTTAACAGCTCCAGGTCTTGGCTGCGCCTGGACCCAGCACGGTCCCTCCTCCTCCCACCACCAGCACATTCGACACTGACATCGAGCAAATCTGGTTCACCCATAACACAGCAACCTGCTGCTAGCAACAGGGCATTATGCTGCATGCAAGTAATGAGAAAACTGGGAATAGTGTGGAAGAGAAGAGATTATTAGATAATAAATTATCGATGCACCAGAAACTGCTCTGTACATATTTTTCCCCCCTTACAGCTTCCCTAATGCCCTGGGAAAGTGACAATTACACAATTTAAGGAGGTTAAGTTTATTAAAATCCTTTTTTTATTACTTTTCTTTTAATATATAGTTGAGATAAAACATCTGATTAGAAAAAGGTCACAAAAATCACAAAATAAAATACTTAATGCTCACAGAAAGAGCAATTCATCCTCCCCTCTGCATGCAGCAGAAGCAGAGGGTCCCGGTGACAGCTCCACAGAGAGCATGAGAAAGCGAGAAAGCTCTGCCAGCAGCTGGGTCCTGCTCTTCCATGTTGGCTTTGCCACTTTATAGCAGCCCTTAGACATGGTAAAACGGCCATGTGTGCACTGAAGGAGACAGGGCATCTCTAAAGAGGGCTTACTAACACCTCCCTGACCTCAATATTGTTTAAAAAGAAATGAAAAACAACATCGAACAGTCTGGAAGCATAGTGCCTGCTCCAGCTCCACACACATGGACTGCATCTAGAGCAGGACCAATGTTTTAAAACTCCTTCTGTGCCCTGCAGTGCCCCAGGTCAGCACGTACTCACCCCTTGATGAGACACCTCACTTCTCTACACCCAAACCGCCCATCACAGACCCCTGAATTACAGGCTTTCTCTTGTCTCAAGCTCACACTCTATGCCAATGCCTTTGGGAATTACTTGTGCAGTGAAGTTTATTTATTTTTCTCCATTTCACGCATTTAGGGCATTGCAAGGTGTTACTCAATGGAGTATGACCCTATCATAGGAGCTCCTGAAAGGCAGGGAAAAGTTTACCTTGTAAATCCCAGCAGGAGCAGGTCAGGTCACACCATGGGGCCAGGGAACACTCTCGCCTTTCTTTTCCGCCAGGAAGCAAGCAAAATCACTCATGTTCCATCAATGTTCCCAATGGACCTGTTTTCCTAAATGAGAAAGGGTCCCCTTGCCCACCCAGCACCCCCCATTCCTTGGGGTAGCCCCATCACTCCTCTCCACCAGCATCCACCCCCCTCCAGCTCCTGCTCCCCTCTGCCCTCTCATTAATCCAAAGCCCTTACTCTACATTAAATGTTCGTGACATGCCGCCCAACCGAATGGAGAAGACACCTGCTATTTATACAGAGCACAGAGCCCTGAAAGACTCTGCTGCTGGTTCAGACAGGGATCTGGTTAGGGATGAAGCACCACAGCGAACACGATGTGACAGGAGAGAACAGCAAAGTTCCCAGCAGGAGCAGCTGAGCCTCTAATTAGTTTTCTGCAAAATGTCAATAAAGTAATGACTAAAGGGAGGCCAAGGAAAGCACTTGGCCTTTTTTAAAAACCTTTGTCAAAGTCTTCACAAGAAACTATTAAGGGGAGTAAGTAGACACGAGGCGAGAGGCACAGCGGTGCCACTGATGAGGAAGGGACAGCGGGGGGGTAGGACCAGTAGCCATGACCATGGCATTGGAGTGCCACACGCTGCTCCAGCACCAAGCATGTCTCCCAGGGTATCATGCCAGAGATGCCAAATCCGCAGGTGACACAGAATTGCTGAGAGATTAGAAAAGGCCACAGAGTTCCAGGAGCATCCAATTCGAGCTCAGCTGGGCACATGGGGTGGTAAAATTCACTTTCACCGATACGAAATAACACACACAGGGAGGTGTATTTTCAGCTGGTTACACTCACTCCTGGGCTCTGATTTAAATATTACAGATTGGAAAAACATCCTCCTCTTCTTCAGGAAAATCCCACCCCCTTCCTCACCCTCTGCTGTGTGGGTGCTACACAGTCTGTGTACAGCTCCAGCCACAAGCACCAGCCAGAGTGCACAGGGAGCGTGATGGCAGCAAAACTGAAGCAGCCTCTGAGCTTTTCTAGTGACCTGCAGCTCTCAGTAGATACCTGCTGCATATTTAAAGCCCTATATAATATCTGATTTTCCATGAAGAAGCCATTCTAAGCTTTGCTCATTGCTCACCTCTTTAAAGCAATGATGTGGAATGACCAACGACTGCCTTTAGCTGTCAGACGTTGCACGCAGCCGGTGATCGGGACAGGACCCTGAACTCTTTGCCTTGCAGATGCATTGGTTTGAGCTTTGCTAAAAGTTCCCGAATTGAACTGATTTTCCGTGTCTTGGCACATACTGTCCCTTGGCTCTTGCAAGCTGGGCTTTCCTTGGACAGTGGCAAAACCAGAGAGCTTCGCAGTGAAGATGGATAGCAGTAATGCATACTTCTAAGAGACGGAGTGTTCTTGCACACGTCCAGAGGTAAGAGGCCAGTGCCCTACATGATGGCGCTGTCAAGCCATCTGGATTAACGTCATAATAATGGTTTCCAAATGCTCCTGTATGGCAGATAGCAACTGCTTTCTACATACTATTTGCAGTGTGCTGTGAAGCAAAAAAAAAAAAAAGTCTATAGATTGTTAACTACACCGCAGGTGAGAAATTATATGCCTAAACTCTCAAAGCCATTGCACACGTTGCCTAATTACTGCTTGTTAACACTGCTATGAGCCAGGTACATACTGCTATTGCCCAAAACCATAAAAAAAAACCAAAACCAACAGTATTCCAGTGGTCATTAGGAGCTAGGTCCAGTCTCATAGCCTAAAATCCAGGCAGGCACTTACGTGTTTCACATGCAGCATCCAACCCCTACAAGCACAGTGGATGCCTGGATGGCAAAAGACATGGCCGGTGCACCGCAGCCAAGCAAGAGATACACAGAGAGACAGAGTGACTTTCTGGGGCTTGAGCTCCCCGTTTCCAAACCAGGAGCCTTTCCCTGGCACTGCTGGGTCCTGTGCCCAGGGAAAGGGCTGCAGCTGCCCCTGCGCTGCTGGGAGCACTGGGTGCCCAACTTCCTGGAGACAAAAGCACTGCTGATTAACACCACAAACGGGGAGATGAAATAAAGTTCCATGGTTAGCAATGGACCCTGCATGGCTCAGCTTGATAAAATTAGCAGACTGGAGATGGATGATGCTGTGAATCGCTCCTGAGTTACAGACGTAAGACAACGACAGAAATGAATAGAGTCCTCGTACTTGAAAAACCGGGGCATGCATTTTAATTTAGAAGGGCTGAAAGTGAAAAATCATCTCTCTGTCACATTTCCAGGTCAGCATTTGACTCATTAACTCCTGCTTTGGGCACAGATAAACGAACCAAGCCACGCTCCGTGCAGCTTCCAAAGTTACATGGGGTGTCATTTTTTTTTTTAACAGGGTCATTAAGAACCAGTCATGTCTGGAAAGGGCATCAAAAAAAGTATTTTCACTTCATAATCAGACTTAATCTCTATAAGTTTTGTTGAAGTCACTTTCCCAGGGCCTTAGGCAAAAATCAATCTTAAAAGCATTGTGAAGCTGTACTGTGGTAGTTAGATAATTTATTATTCCATAACTCTGGGTCTTAATCTAATTAGAGATTGTATCTAGGATTTGTTTCAACATCTATTTATTTTTCTATTTTTTCTTGCAAACATTCACAAAGAAATTACATTGTAAGAGGGGGGGATGGGAGGTATGCAGTGTTCTTCCTGCTGCGCTCCCATATTTAACTCCACATTTAGGCATCAGAGACCAAGAAACAATAAAAACAAGACCCAGACTAAGGGTCATTTACAGAACTTCAGAAACTACAACAAAAACTTCCCACATGCGACCTAGAGGGAGAAACCAAAGAAAATGTGTCCAAACACAGATTTTTCCATGACAGATGACTCCACCATCCCAGCTTTCTCTTTGCCAATCTGAGTGGTTTGCATTACTATCGGGTATATGCATCGAGTTCACCAGCTCATTTGCCCTGACCTGCAGTGTGGGGACCTGGTTCACCCCAGGACCACAGAAATCAATCACCAGGCTGCCACGCTCCACCCAGGGACACGCACCGCTTGAAAATAGTGCACTGCTTACTCCACACCCTGGGGGAAACCTACAGACAAGACAGGATTTATGTGTTCAAAATAACTAGAGGTACCTCTCAGATCCTGTCAGGACCCTGAAATAAACACTTGAGATGCAATAAAGTGCAAACAGAAAGAAAAAAAATCTCACAGCATACATTAACATAAAATCATTAGGGCAGAATGGAAATAAACTCAGCCCCTTACTTTGCTCCATAGTGAGCCCACATACATTTATCTTCTTCTTCTGCAAGCAGTGATAATGGCTTGTTTTGGAAAGACTTTGCACAAATGTTTAGAACATCAGCCTTTTCTAGGAAAAAGTCTAAGAGATTGAGATGACAGTTTTGAAAACTAATAATTCAAGTTTCTTCGACCCTATGCCTTCCAAAAGCAAAGTTCCCATGCACTGCAAAAAATACACCACAGCTGCCCTTGCACTCACAGGTTGGGGCAACAAGTGAACAAGAATCAGTTATACGCATCCAGTGTCGGCACATACTTCACCTAAAGGAAAGCAAGACTCTTTTTGTAGATGTGCAGTCTTGAAAGCCTTTCTGCTCACAGTGTCGTCAAAATTTAAAAAAAAAAAAAAACCAGACAGTTATGGGAGGATAGCTTACTTCACTGACCACCAGCAGATCACCCAGCATCCTCATGCATTGCTCTCCCCCTTTTGTAGAGGACTCGTGTGGTTAGGAAGAGTCCAGTGTGTTTCTCCTGTATCTCTTGGAAGGAGCTTTTAGGGTCCTTGGGAGAGGGAGATTCTAAAGCTTTGCTTTCGCTGCACCTTCCTCTCCTGTACTTGCTCTGTTGTCAGAAAGCTTGTCTGTTGGTGCTTTGCAAACCTGCCTTTAACAACTTTTACCATTTTAGAATAGACACAGACTAATTCTGCTGCCTGTTCCTTGGGAAGCACAATGCAGTCAGCCCTACATCCCTGGGTTTCCTCTCACACACCACCCTGAGCAAGGAAAATAAACAAGGCTCAGGAAGGAGCTGGTGGGAGCACTTTTCAGCAAGGGATGGCTAAACTGCACTTCCTTGGATACTAATTGCAAATTCCCTCTTGGACCTTTGTTCGCATGGCAGCGCACAGCAACAGGAAGGTTTGCTGCTCTCCAGAGTTTGCCAATCCCTCCATCGACCCATCCTTCCTCGCTCCCCTGCTCCATCTCCATGGAGGAAGACAGGTCCGATTTTCTATATTAACTGTCAGCATGGTGCTGTCTACCTGAGAAATCATGGAAAATGAAGCAGTAACTCATCTGCTTGTGTATAAGGACCTTTGGCCGCCTTTGCTCTCGCTGCTGAATTTAAATCTGCTGGGGACAGGGTACTGGGGAAATGAATCGCACTGCTCATGCACTCACCAGCATTTAACAGCCCAGGAGCTCTGGGTCACGATGGCCTGTGATCCTCCTGGCTTGCGAGAGGATAACAAAACCGTACCCAACCTAACACTCTTACAAGCTGGCATTAATTTCAGCCCAATTAGAAACTGAAAGCAGAAAAGTTTAAGAAAGGTCCTGGGTCTGCTTTACAATCATCTTTGACCACGTGCCCTATTTATCACTACAGGGGCACTAGTATAAAGGCACTCATAGCATCTTACACAATTTTTGTTAAAAGGAATAGCTAAATCTGCACATTCACAGCTCAGAATTGTCCTTCTTCACTAATGCTTTCAAGCATCTATTCCTAACTATTGGCACCCACTGTGCACTTTAAATTAACCATGTGCTTTACTACCTTTCCCAGTGCAGACCTTGGAGGACAATCAAATTAATAATGTTGAGACACAGGTAAAGGAAACTGATCCAAATCCCCTAGAAGTCAGCAAAGTTCTTCCTTTCTTTAAGTGTGAAAAATGAAGCTATCTTTTGAATGCATCGGAAGGTAGGAGACTTCTGAAGCTCTTCTCCAGTAAATCAGAAATAAAAGCTTCACCTCTCATGCTGCCAGGAAGGACTCACACCTCTGCTCTGCCCCATCCTCCATCTCAGGTACCCCTGGAGCCCTCAACCCTCCACCAGCCCATTCACTCACCTCTCCTGCCAAAAACTAGGGGTTTTTCACCCCATCACTTTAATGAGCTGAACTGGCTCCTGGAGGCATTCAAGGAGCCCCAGGGCTGGTATGAGGTGAGTTGTGGGAAGAGGTGGCAGGGAGCAAAGAGCATGCTCTCCCCTTTCATCAGCAACCAGGTTATCTCCGACCCATCCCCCAGAAAGCCCCACCACACAAGACTCCAGCAATCCAGGACCCTGCTGCCCTGCCAGAGGTCAACACACAGAAAAAGGTTCAGCTCCCAGATGTGCTCATTAGCTAATGTCAGTCCCTACCTGTCCTCAAGAGAAAAAAAAAAAATCTGCAAAAAATCCCTGACTGCCCATCAAAGGGTTGCCAAGCAGATTTCTTCAAAGATTGGCCCTGTAGGTAGGACAAGCCTGTGCAAGAGTAACTTGGATAAGGAAGAAAAAAAAAACAAAATTGTGCAGGCTGAAACAATGAGAAGTTGTCCGAAAACCTGCTGTGAGAGTTCAGCTGACTTATGACTAATCACTACATTTCCCTTTGCCATGGGAGTTGCATTAATTATCACAAAATCAGAAAGGGCTTCATCCAGCTCTCCTCTGAGTCACTCGGAAAAAAATTAAAACTTATTAGCTTCTATTTACTTCACTGGCTCTCTTCAAAATCTCATAACAGCCAGAAATCCAGATCGAAAAATATGACACACTCCAATTTCCCTTGATTTAATTTCCTCAAGCTGACTAATTTAATTGCAATATTTGCCTGGTACCATGAGTTCTGCTTTCTTGCTCTCTTCCATTGCTGAAACCTGTTCCCCAGTCTTGCTCCCTAAGCATAAATCCACACAGATGTTTCCAAATTTGTATTTGTTAGAGACTAATTACCCTCATTCCCCAATGGATCGTTCCATAGGGATCAGATATTCGTTTGCAATCACAGAGGTAACACACGCACACATCATGTGGTTATCTACAAGGGGCTGGGTAATTAAGTATCTCAAAAAGGATAAATTGTTTAAAGTGAGACAGATTAAAAATGAAATCTGGATGATTTTTTTTTTTAATCTTGCATGTGATATGAGCCTGAAAGGTATAGCTAGCTAGCAGAGCTACTGGAGCAGAATTAGAATTCAGCTTAGGCACTAGGAACTCAAACAACATCAAGGCGAGACAATATTCTTAAAGTCCACAGAATAAAAAGCTTTTAATGGATTTCAGACTTTATCTTTTCCCTTTGTCATACTTTTGAGTTTGGAAATAATAATTAAAAAATTATGGCAACAGTGAAACTATAACTCAAAAAAAGAGGCCATACTTCTAGACAGGCAAGAAAGATCTCCCCCCTCTCCCACTGCCATGAGTCAGTCGAGCTCCTTTCACCAAGCCAAAGGCATCAGGGTGGGAACCTGCCCTGGGAAACAGCCACATGCCACCCCGTGCCCATGCAGGTCCCCCCAGCAAAGCCTTCCCCTTCCCCAAGTTTAATGTCTCTTTGCAGCAAGATTGTTGGGGATGAATGTTGAAGTGTAACACTCCTGAGGTGGAGGGGACTCCTCCTGTGCGTGAAGCTCTTGACGCACATACACACTTCCTAGCTTGGGGCTTTAGTGGTAGGCTTTCAAGGGTAAGAATTAGGGATCTTAAATATCTTTGGAGATTTATTAGCAAGCAACAGAGACAGAATTCTCTCCTGATGACCAGCAATCACCAAGGACCCCGCAGCACTTGTCTCAAGACTTGCCTCCTCACGCACTGGCATGGCAGCAGAGAAAGGCATGAGGTGCAGATCTGCCTCCCAGCATTTCGGTATCCCCCAGTTCCATATCAAACGTGTCCAAACATGGTTTGTTCAGCACATCTCGGTTCTGCCCTCACCTGCTGCCACTGCAGGCTGTTCAGGGATTCTCTCTCCCCTGGCAGAAAGGGACACTTTTCTTGCTCCATGAGAAAGGACTTGCAGCTCTGTGCTCTGACAGGTGCCCACCACACAGGACCCAGCCAAGCCCCTGGCCTCTCTGTTCCCAGGAATTCTCCTGGATTTGCCCTATGAGCAGGCCACTGCCACCCCTTCACCCCCAGAGCCCCCAGCCCCATCCCAAAGCAGTGGTGCATCCAGGGGTTTTTGCATTTTCTTGAGGACAAATTGCAGATGGAGCCTGGGCTGAAGGACCACATTATCACGAGATCCAACTCTTGTTTGAGGGTGGCATCTCTCCGTGGTGTCCTGAGAGGGGAGCCCTGCCATTTGCTCTCCTGAGCCCTGTTCAGCATGAAGCAGCCCCACTCAGAGGGGCCCTGGGGCACCACGAGCACTGGCATTAATAGGAGTGGTCTCTCCATCAAAGGTAAAAGCAGAGACAAGGAAAGGAATTGTTTTAAGACTGACTGGAATATGAATGGAAAACTCTGTGTTATTTGCCCAATCCTGAACAGGATATAGTTACACCAAGAAAATTAAGATTCCTTAGTTATTCAGCTTGGCTTCTATGAACAAGCTGGAAATTATTCGTAATTATATTCCTTACTATTTTGCTTACAGAGCCAGCCAACCTGCAAGCTTAGACTGGGCCCTGCAGAGACCTACCAGCCGGAGTGCTTAGACCCAGACCTTTCAAATCCTGCATAACTTAAACACGGCGCATGTCTAGCAGCTCGATGCTGGCTCTAGCGGTTACTCATGAGACAACCGCTCATGCACACACTCATTACTATATTCCCATGCAGACCCCAGAATACCTCATTACGTGCTGAGCCTTAAAAGCTGAAGACTTTTGCACTAGTTGTGATCCTACCAGCAGCAGAACAGCGGGCTGTCAGGCTTCAGACCGAAGGTGGCTGTTTGAGATCTCAATAGCAGCTGCCAGGTCACTGCAGCTCTGACTCTATCTTGATGACTTTTCAGAATAAACATTCTCCGTGACTGGATTCAGGCTGGATGAAAAGTAAAGGAAAGGAAGGCTTTACACTGCAGATATAACCCTTTACTTCATAGCTACAGCTCTGTAGCTCTTCGTGGATGCTCTGCATAAGGCTGGCCACAGAGAGACTCAGGGTTTTTTTGTCCTCAGTGGAAATGAAAAATCTTTTTTTTCCTTTGTTAAATTATGAAATACTTTTCCAAAGGGAAGAAAAATAATCTCATCAACTGATATGCTTCTCTTCAGCTTTGGCTCTTAATTTTTCCTCCCTCTGCCTTTTCTGTATTTTGAATTCAAATGTCATTTCAAACTGAAAATATCAAAACGTGTCATTTGAATCCAACCAATTTCCAAAATACCTGCTTTTTCTCTGCAAAGTTAAACTGTCAAATCAATACCTTTCTGCTATGCTGCACGTGCAGAAACATGATTTCATCAAACCACCATCTTTCAACATAAATCTTTTGCAAAGAAACAAAGTCCAAACATGATGTATGGCACAAGCAACCAGGCAGTGTTGTGGTTTAGACCTGGCTGGCAGCAAAACTCCATGCAGCTGCTCACTCACCCCCTCACCAGGTACGGGGGAGGGAGTTAAAGGGGTAAAGGGAAAAAAGTTGTGGGTTGAGGTAAGAACAATTTAATAACTAAACTACAATAACACTGAAAATAATTATTACAATAATAGCAATATATACAAATGAGTGATACACAGTGATACTGCTCACCACCCAATGACCAAGGCTCAGCCCCTTCCTGGCTAATGATTGCAGAGCAGGGAGAGTCCTGAAACTGCAATCCAGGAACAGAGAGAAGAGTCCAAGAGACCGAGAACTGACCAAGAAAGCAGAGTGACCCCAAGAGAGAGGCAACTCAGAGAAAGAGGAAGCTTCTGGACATAGCCTCCTCTATGTCCATGACATGCATGATATGGAACATATCACTGGCCAACTTGGGTCTCAATCCTAAACCTAAGGTCAAATCCTGGGCTAGTAAGTGGGGCTGTGCTCCCTCCCAGCTTCTCCTGCCCCTGCAGACATCAGCACACAGAGAAACTGAAAAATCCTTGACTGTCCTGGCAGCAACTCTAAACATCAGTGTGTGACCAGCTTCTCCTCAGCACAAACCCAAACAGCCCCTCACCAGCTACTGTGAAGAAAGTTAATTCCGTCCCAGCCAGAACCAGGACAGGCAGAGATTGTATGGATCCAGTGGATTTCTGCAAAGTACAAGAACTGCAAAGAGTGGAGGTAAAGAATCAGTCTGTGGTACTCCTGTTTTTAGTCAGTCCTGTAGGAATGTGATGATATGATACTAATTAGTTTCTGGATCATCATCCTTTATAGAACTTTAGAGGATTTTTTTTTTTCCTACTATGGCATAAAACTAGAACACGGGGCAGTTCTCCTTTACTTAGGGGTGTTGTGTTTGTTCACCCAGTTTCCCTTCCAGGTCTATCTCCTTGGGCAAGCCAGACCATCACCTATTATGGTGCAGTCAGGAGGGACTGAGGTGGGCAACACACCCCAACCTGGCCACCTTTCTCTACTGCTCTTTCCCACAGCCTCAGTGCCACCAAATCTCAGCCGAGCAGAGGTGCCAAGCCCTCAGTTTTCTCCTCTCTACCTCAAAGCTTCCCCCAAGAAAAGAAAACCATCAAGAGATCCCAGGAGGCAACAACTAGCATTTCAGAGGCTGGGGTTCCTCACAGAGAGGTTGCAGTCAATATTTATAGAAATGGACCTACCCTGCCAGCCATAGAGGTAGAAATGACGGTGCCATCACATGCAGGACAGCAAGATCAGTGCTCTGAGCTTTCTCTTGGTTTTGCCCCAAGGGAAAGTGTTCCTACAGGTGAGGAGCTACCTGTCTCTGCCACAGCCTTGGGTCCACCAGCAAGGCTCCTACATAGAGAAAAGGGATCTTCCTGCAAGCACATAAAGCAGAAGACTGAATGATTCATGGGAAGAGGCATTTCCCAACACAATCCAGTGTTTAGTACCCATGTAGTCTCTCAGGGATCACACTTGTCCACGTCACAGTGGGGGCAAGAATCTTTTGGTTTTGTTTTTCATCAAAATGTCCTTCAGTTAAAAAAGATTCCATTTAATTGAAACTGAAGTTATTTGAAAAAAAGTTCCTTTCTGTCAACTGTCATTAAGAAATCATGAAATGACATAATCTTGTCTCAATTTTTCCACTAAGAATTTAATTTCAGAATTGTGAAATTTTACTTTCAGTGCTGTTGTACAGCTTTGCTGGTTGTTTTTTTATCCACTTTATGACAAGTCCATTATATCTTATATGTTACTATGACTGAAAAGTTCTACAATGATGGAATGTATGAGTTAAAACACTCTTGACTTTTTATTTAAAAAATATCAGGGACAACAGATAGCAAATACTTCTTCGTTAGAACAAAACATATCCTGTTTGTTCCAATGAAGTGAGTTGAAGCAAGTTGACACATAGATCAAAGTGTTGCCTCCTTGAAAACTGTTAAACCATGACATTGCGAACTAGATGGGAAGAACAGGAAAAATCTGATGTTTCATTCAGCAAGCCAAATCCCAACTATCCTTAATGCAACTAAGAAAAACATCAGTGTGATTTGTCTAACAGGTTGTCACAGTACACCACTAATAGTGAAGAACAGATTTCACTGATAACACAGTGTCACTAAATGATGGTAAACCAAGACAGATAAAAGTACACGTAAAGTGTCAGAGTTTCAAAGTTAAAATTCTTGTCTATTTTCAAGACATGTTTTCACTTGGCAAGTTAAGGTCTTCTAGAACGACAGCACACTTGCTGCCCTGTCTCTGTCCATCAGGCATTGCAGATGGGGGATAACACAGGGTGCCCACCGCAGCCACCAGCTGCTGAAACCTCCCAGGGCACAGTGGAGATGTTGTGGCACATTACAGAACTTCTACTACCTCCAGCATAAAATCCTCTCACCCTCTGACCTACTTGCTTTTGAATCTTCAAAAAAAAAATCAATGCACCAAATAAACTATGGAAAAGCATTTAGTGAGGACCGCATCCCAGACAGGACAGAAGAACACAGATTGTAGAAACTGATCCAAAAGGTTAAGGACTGTGTAAATGAGTAGGGCATGCATTTAGGAATGAAAACAAAAAAATAGGTCAACTGTATTGCTGTAGAGCTTGTAAGGAACCTAAATAATAATAAAAAAATTAAGTCAAATCAGTAATAAGTTAATGACCAGGAGTAGAGTTCCTCCATTGTTCAGCAGAGCTGTTACCAACCATCACTGCAGAGGGTAGTGCTTCACTACTAAAAAGGACGGAGTCATTTGCACAAGATATTTCAACTGTCACTTGTGACAAAAAGGTAAGAATTCAGACTGCAAGAGGCAAAGCAATAGTCCTGAAGACATTTATATAAAAAGTCCAGAAGATATTTATATAAAATACACGTTTTCAAATCAGCTGAGTCTGCTGAGATTCACTGCCAGGTACTTAGACGTGGTGGAGGCAATCTGAGGGCTGTTAGCGCTTATCTTGAAAACTCAGGGACTGGGACAAGTCCCAGAAGAGCAGAGAATGGCAAACATCGCAGGAATTACAGGCCAGTTAGCTTAACTTCAATTCCCAGAAAAATATTGCAACAAATCATCAAATAAATGCTTTCTAAGCCCCTAAAAGATAACAAGGCAGTGAGGAACAGCCAACACAGATTTGTCAAGAACAAATATCAAGCCAGTCTCGTATTTTACTATGACAGGGCAGCAGCACTCATGGAGAGAAGTGGAAGTACATCAGCAAAGGAGGATGATCTTTGTCTTTTTTTTTTTTTTTAATTATTCTGTATCAGTTTTTATTTTTTCTTCAAGAAAAAAAAATCTATTAAAGAAGCACTACTCTCCTCACTATTAGCAACTCATGAAAACACTACCCCTGTGAACAGGACAGTTAATTCCCCATTATGTACTCTGCCATATGGAGAGATTCATTCTGGTGTTTCATGAATTTGGTACCAAACGGAAAATAAAATACACTTCCATAGCAGACACCATAACCAGAGTCCATTTAAAAACAAAAACAGAACATTGACATTTTCCACTACCACCCCCTCCCCCCCAAAAAAAAATAAAAATCTTTGGTCCAATAATGAGGCACCCATCACTTTCATGCAGAGCCAAAGCTGCCAATTTTCAGTTCACATTGGTCTCTAAAATATCACCTAGAGACTGTGCCCTCAGAGGAATAAAGAGGATGTTGATACAACATGGGAGCCAGGAGCACTCCCACAGCTGGGTTAGCCAAGGGGAGGGTGCATGAATCACCCCCCAGAGGAAAATTAAAAGCATCAGAGAAAGGAGAGGGGAGGAAAGAGGGACCCTCCTGCTCCTCTGGACAATAGCAGGATCCTGCCAGCCCTGAACAAACACAGATGCATGGCTTCTGTGCTGTAAATCCTTAGGATCAAGGGCATAAACCAATCACCCACTTACATCAGGCCAGGAATACATTCCCCCCATGAGAAAATATTAATCAGCTGGCCAGGTGCACGAAGCAGTGCGCTCAGACACAGCCACCGAAAACAGCACCACCAGGAACAGCATGCAAAACTAACCTGAATTAATGCTCCTGTTTTGTTTGTTTTTTTACCTCCAAGCCTGCAGGTTCTTACGAACAAAGTGCAATTCCCAGGATGAAGCATCTTACCCATATTCAGGGGCTTCATGATACATCCCCTTCTCACCCCAGACCCCCAATTAACTCTATTTCCTTAAAATAAGATCTTCCCTAAGACAGGACTCCCAGAGAGATGCTGGTAAAGTAGAGATGATGCCCCCCTGAACCTGTAGGCCATACTTAAATAAAAAGCCCAAGAAATTTTATCTACCTATTAATTTCATCTCTGTTGCCCCAAAACAGAGACTGAGCCACAGCAGTAGGGTACAGTCTGGAGCAAGTACAAAAAATAAATTAATTTATTTTGGCCCTGTGTGTGAGTGTGAAAAATATTGGGGCTTTGTCAACCCTTTGCCTTCTTCTGATACCACCAGGGAGATGCATGCCCTGAGAAATGTGCACCATGCCTTTATATTGCATTGCCCAAGGTCCCCAGATTTCTTCTGTGCATCAGCAGAACCCCCTTCATTCCCAACCTTGGGACAACTATTGGCCTGAAAACAAAATTTTAGCTAACTGCTCATACAGAGCAAGTACTCGGGGCTTTCTCCAGATTTCTGCCATCAGTGTGCTGCATCTGTTCCAAAGTCTGATAGCAAGTCTATCCTTTTGGCTCAAATCTCTTTCTATTTAATTTATACTTCTCTTCCCAACCTTTCCATCCCACCAGAGCTACTCACAGCTTTGCCTGCTGCAAGTCACTAATTCCAGCCACGTGCAGTTGATTTTCTCTTCCCATGCTAAAAACACTCAGGTTTCTGCCCTCAGCCACCCCGTCACAAATCTCTAACAAGTGCCCTGACTTCCCCGCTGTAATGCCCAAGCTCCAACAGCAGAGATAAGGCTGCAATCTGGCTCAGCAAATGCAAAACAGATGTAAAAGGCAACCTCAAGGGCAAGGAAGGGAAGAATTCAGATTGGCAGCGTTTTATCCCCACTTAGCACAGGTGTAAATGGCTCCACACGGAGCAAGGCAGAGGAGACTCACACCCAGGGAAGGAGATTACTCAGCTGCTGAGGTTTATCTCCATTCCCCCGTAGCTTACCCAGCTCCTCTTATAATGATCGCCTCCAGCTAGCGCTGGGTAGAAGTTAAGACTCCTGTTGGCTGCATCGCATATTAATAATTTAAATATATGGGATGATACATCAGATATATTTAAAAGAGTACAATCTTGCCACCCTTTTTATGGTATTTTAAAATTTATAGTCCCTTGTTTAAATACAAGGAAAATCTGAAATAGAGTTAATCTTACCATGCTTTGTCATTGCATCCATTTTTAATTATCAAGAACACTGGGACAAGTCTGCAGTATTTTTAACAGATTTTTACATGTTGTCACAAGTACCTAAATTATTGATGTGCAACACACTTTATTAAGCATAGCATTTCATGGGAACCATGTTTGGGGGATATAACTTTAGCAGAATTAAGCTGTTAAGGCAGAAGGAGGAGCCTCCAGAAGCAATTCCTGAAGAGGGAGGGAGGCAGGTGAGAGCCTGACCAATTCTGCCCTTCTCTTGCTGAACGGAGGGTGAGGACCCTTCATTTCAAAAGACCCCAGGTCTTTCTCTGTAGGAAGGAGAGGAGATGGGAGGGCAGGAGGACAAACATAATCTGTTTTTTAATTTTCATGCTGAAGAGAGGTCTCCAAAACAGATGTAGGTGCTTACTCTAATTGTGAATGGAACTGGGGAAGGGTTCTTCCTCCTTTAAGAGCAACTGTTCTCAACAGCTGTACCTAGAGGGCAGGTAAAGCTCTACATCCACAGAGCATGACAAAGCCTAACACACCCCCTCTCACCCTCAGCACCTCTGGCCTCCCAGCCCTCCAGCAAGAGGATCAGTCATGGGAAACCAAGGCACACACACAAGAACTGGACACAAAGTGCTAGGGCAGCTCTTAGCTCCTTTCCTCCTTCCAGTTATGTACCTAAGTAGGAACTTCTGGCCAAATGTAACCTGAAGATGACAACAGAGAGGACCAGGGCATGAGGAAGCAGCAAGACTGAAGCCAAGTACAGCAGCTGAGGCTCAAACCCAGCTGGATGGTCCCATCTCGGTGACTGAGGGTCACTTCAGCACAACATCCTTGACAAAAGCCACAAGAGACACCGATGCCACTCTTCCACACTGGCTTTTCCCTGTTGCTGGTTTGTTTGTGGAGTTTTTTTGGTTTTGTTTTTGGTTTTTTGGGTTGTTTTTTTTTTTGGGGGGGGGAGTGGTGTTTTGGTTTGGGTTTTTTTATTACCGAATAGACTGGCTCTGCTGGGCACAGTAATTTTTCTGGGGAGGGTGGTGTTTTGGTTTGGGTTTTTTTTATTACCGAATGGACTGGCTCTGCTGGGCACAGTAATTTTTCCTCTCCAACTAAAATTTGAACAAGTTGCCCTGGGGAATAATTTTTGGAAGCAGCTGCAATATTTATTATCAGTGTGGGCAGGTTTTTACTCCTTTAGCAGCAATCTATCATGCCCCATTTGATTAGTTGCTATTTCTCACTGTTTGCCCTCAGAAGGGCTGGAAACTCTTCTCTTCTGTCCTGGAACTGGAGAAAGCATGGCAGAAAGCTCTTGATCCCAAGGCCCACAGCAGCCTCCTGAGGTCCATCCCCTGCTGACCCACAGAGAGGCACCACGACTGGCCAGAGCTGTTGCTTTGCACCAGTAACAGAAAGGTCTTTTACTCCCTTCCTAGCAGGGATGGGTTGATTTACATAAAAGTGTTTCAAATTAGCAAGCATCACTGGTCTCAATCCTATTTCTGTTTGTACTTTTGAGTGACTCTTGAGCAGAAAGGTTCATTCTCATTGGTGGGAAATCATTAAAACATGAACTGCAATTAAATCTAGCCTTTACATTCCATTCGCTGCTTCATCTGTATGCATTTAAGCAAATACAGATACCTGCATTCATTCAGAGTCTGAATTTTTCGCTATGTTGTACAATGTTAAGTGATGCCTTTGCTATTTACTAAATGGTAGTTCATTTTTCACTTGTGTTAAATTGTATTCGGACAAAAACTGGAACTGAATGAAAATGCACAAATCAGCATTTCAAATAGCTTTCTACCAATTGCAAGTTCTTCATGTGTGCTAGGTCATAAAAATATTTTTATTAAAACATGCCTTGCATTTAAATCTGATTTGCTACACAAAAGAAGAATTATATGCAGTCAATAAAACTGAACTGATTGTTTCCAATAACTGGAGCCAAAACCTTCAAGATGTTAGAACTAATAGATATTATCTTCTTGCACCTGATTTTTATTCAGTGGTTGCAGAAGGAAAACCACTTTCCTGGGCTGTGTTTTGTTAACAATTTTGAATTAATTAATTTTTGAGCTTCACTACTGGATAAAACTGCTGTTAAAAATATTATTCTTTCTGTAATTCCTGAAGACACCTGCTTTTAAAGTCAAGACAGCCCTTCAGCAAGGCTCACTGCAAGCATTCAGGCAGGCTACATCTATCCTTTAAGTGGTTTGATGCATCAGAAAACTTCACCAGTAAAAGTGTTGCTTTAGCATTTTCATTTAATAGAAGTTATTTAAATATATTAAGATCTCAATATAGATGGTCAGAATTTCACACTTAATTTTCTAGCTTAAAAAAATCTGCTTACTTTGAAGTCATCTATTTTTATCTGCCACATTTCCCCTAAAGATTCCTTTGCAGGCAGAACATAAACCAGGGCTCTCAGGAAAAGAAAATTAACACCCGCAGCTGGACACAGTGAGCGTCCATCCACCAGAGATGGACACCATCCAGCAGAGCACACAGGTGCAAAAGCTCCTGAAACTTTAACATACAAAAATGAAAGATGCAGCTCCTCACCCTGCGCAGTCCAACGCTTCGGCGAGCACTGCCTTGATTCAGCTCCTCACCCTGCACGGTCCAACGCTTCGGCGAGCACTGCCTTGATCTCTGCACACCTCAGCCCTCCTGCATCCCGCAGGGGTGAGAAGATGAGGGCGGAGGGATGCTGAGGACCAGGCAGCCCCTTGCCAGAATCGAGCACGATAGCCATCTCAAGTTTTGCACTTCAAAGGTGACAGAAAGTCTCGTTGTGTCTTTCCAGGTTGTGGGTGGGGGTTGGAGAGGTTTTATCTTCATCGCAGCAGGACCACCCCATGCTCGCCCATTGCTGGATCCCTGTTTCTGGAACATGGAGCCTGGAGGCCACGAGCAGGGAAAGATGACATGTGCCTGTACAGCTCCAGGGGCTGCCAGGGCCACAGTCCTGGGCTTTGAGAGCTTACAAAAGAAGTCATAGCACCTCTTGGGCACAAAAACGAGCAAGATCTTATCTTTCCTCCAAAAAAAACCAACACTTGTTGGTGCATTATTGCAGCCTTGGACCAGGAAAACTGAAAAATCACTAATGGTTGCTGAAAAATGCCAGTTTTTTCTCCAGAGATCTCCAGTCAGCTGAACCACTCACTAGAATCCAATTTTCCAGAGCAGTGGAAGGCAATGGACAGCCCATTCAGACAGCAAGCCCCGTTCTGCACCCCGCTTTTGTTATTACACCCGTCTGGTGCTGCCTTTAAGCAACAGTGTTAAATTCTGATTGCCTTTTTCCCAGATCATTTAGATCTACCAGAAAAATAATTTGCATCAGCTTCAAGGTATTTCAACTGTTACAAAAAGGTAGCAAACAAGTTTCATTGAAGGAAGAAGTCTTCCTTCAGCCCTTGTTCCAGAAGTCACTGAGACTCTATGCATGGGCGCAGTGCTGGAGATGTGCAGGGTGACTCCAGGAATCAAAGCTGATACTGTCTCCAAAGAGAAAACAAAGCAGACAGGACAGCAAATTGATTTGGACATGAGTAATTACTTATTAGTGCCCTTCTGAGTAACACTGACTAAAGCAGAGATGGCAGGGAGCTCGGGAGGAGCAGGACAGCCAGAGCACATACAGCCCAGGTCCTGAGCAGGCTGGGACCACCTGGACCCCCAAAGGGCTGTTTAACTTAAATTTGTGGGTGATCCTACCTGTGCACATCCTTCCTTGCACGTGTGACCCAGAGGGAGACAAGCTGGAGCAAGAGAGCTTCCAGCCAGAGCCTCATCTCTGTATTGCTCATGCTGTGCATGGGATAGAACAGACCATCGGCCAGTTTGGGTCTCAGTCCTGAACCTGAGGTCGAATCCTGGGCTGGTCACTGGGGCTGTGCTCCCTCCCAGCTCCTCCTGCCCCTGCAGACACGGGCACAGCAGAGAAGCTGGAAAGTCCTTGAATGGCCTGGCAGCGGCTCTGCCCATCAGTGTGTGATCAGCTGAATCCTCAGCACAAACCCAAACAGCCTCTCACTAGCTGTTATGAAGAAAGTGAACTCTGTCCCAGGACAGCTAGGTTTAGTGTTCCCTCCCCTACAGCTGATTCACCCCCTGTGCTCTCACCAGCAAAATGAACCCTTTGGGCATGGTGCCCACACAGGGAAAAAGCCCCAGTACGACTGACACAGCTTGCACATTGTGCTCATCTCACCACAGCTCAGCAGTGCTGAACTCCTTCATGAAAAGTGTCCTCCACAAACATCAGGGGACTCTGGGGCTCTGCATCCCCATGGCCACGTTCCAGACGCATCACCCCACTGCTGGCACGAAGGCAGTGCACCCTCCCCTCAAAGGGATGCGATGTGCCACAAGGAGAAGGAAAGCTCACCCAAATCAGTTCACACGAGTGGAATAAAAACAACAGAAAAACAACTCAAAACACAGGATACATCTTCAAAACATTGGCCAGGAGGCAGAGAGTTATTTGATGGGAAATGTAGGCCAGCCCCCACGTGAGGGACATATATTTTTCATGACCCTCCCCGTCCTTGATATTTCTAACCTTCAAACATATGTAAAGAGGCATTTCTCCTCCTCTTCCCCCACCAGCTGCAGCGTGGCCGTGCTGTACACGGGAGCAGCTCAGGGTGGGTGGAGAAGGAAAGGAGTCACTGGGGAGCCCCTCGCTCTCTCAGAGGCCAAGCTCGGCCCTAGAAATACAGTAGGAAGAAGCCAAATCCTCCCTAAGATGGAAAAAACAGAAATAATACACCCCACAAAGCAACAAAATGCTGTTTGGAAATGAAGAAGTTAGCAACAAAAGGAGGAATTTATCTTAAAAGATGCTCTCTCGTTCTAATCCATCAAACAGGGAGCTCGCGTTCTGCCCCCAGCCTCGGGGACTGCCTACCTTGGGCGGACAAGGCAGCAAACATCAATAAATGGGTGTTCCCAACTGGTTGTGTTTTCATCTCAAGTATTTACCACCCCCTTCTGTGCAGATGAAAGATGAGATGTAGGAAGCCTCAGGATAAAGAAACAAAAACAAGGAAACCCCCAGTCCTGTTGGAAGAACAGCAGAGTTCATATTTTTGATGAAGAATACACCAAAGGAAGCAGGGCAGCAAACTAATAACATCTATACCAGCCTGGTAGATATAGGGAGCGTTCCACTTAACACGCACTGTTAGCTCTGCTCAGCCTGCGTTTCACAGCTGCTGACATCTCGCACGTTCTGGCTGCGCTGTTTAACACTCCCATCACTTGCTCAGTTTTAGAGAGCGTCGGCTGAAAATGCCTCAACCCCTTCGTGCAGCTGGAAGCCAGGAGCCAGCGTTACCCATTGCCACGACTGCTCATGCTGCCGATGCCTGCGGCAGGCCAGCACGGCAGCCCAGCACGGAGCAGAGCTCTGGGTCTCCATCCGCCTCCCCACGATGAGGTGAGGGTCAGGGCTGGCTGAGGAAGGCGTGCTCCCCGGGGGGGTTTTCACAAGGGAGTTCGCTCAGGTTCCCAACTCCAGAGCTGCCAGAGAAAAGCCCATAAGTATGGGTTGTTTTCCTCCCCTCTAAAGACTAAATAACGGATTGTGGAGCAATGTCTATCTCCTGAACACGCCCACACCCACTGCCTTTGGAGCAAGCACAGCATCCCCAACTGTCTCGCATCAGCAGCAAGGCTGCTGGCTTGTTCGCAGGGGAACGTTTGACCCTTTGGCAGAGGATGAGCTACACTCGAGGTGTCCCCCCCAGCTCTGTCCCATACAAACACACAGCACAAGCCCCCCAACAACCTCATGCAGACGTCAGGCCTGTCTTGTTCAAATGCTACCAAACCATGATTTATGGGCTCTTCCAGGCTGCGAAGGATTCATCCTGGGGACATCGAGTTAAGAGCCCCTCTGCAACCAAGGCCAATGTCTACAGAAAACATTCATTAAAGGAAGCGCTGGTCTCTCTGAAGCTTGCAGGGTAAGTTGTCCCCATTTCTGGGTGGGATCCTGAGATCTCCCTTGTGTGAGTGTCAAATAAAGGCTTTGATTGCTGCTCCCTGAAGGAATGCCTCCGCTTAACCACCTGTGTATTTGAATCACTGCTGCCTTCTCACCATACAGCACAGCAGCCCCCACGCATCTAAACACAAGGTTTCTGCATCCCCCATGATGACATGCACAAGCAGCGTTGAACTCCTTTGGCAGAAACAGATGGGTACATTTGCAGATAACCCCCCATGCCCCAGACTGCCGCAGCAGCATTTTTGTCTCTGCTCCTGGCCCCGTCCATGCAGCGATATGGGAAGCACAGTGTACGGCAGCTCTCCTGGAGCGTGGGGTAAGGAGCAGAGCCAGCACCTCTGCAGCATGTAGGGGAAGACATTTCAATCACTTCAGCTTGAGATCAAAAGCAAAAGGAAAACGTTTCCATGCCTTGCTGCCAGCTGGGGGTTAAAGCCCAACTTTGATGCTGAAGCTCCCTCTGTGTGAGGGTCCTGGGCTAAAACTGAGCTCTGGCTTTGTAACACCCCACGGCTGGGGGCAACCCAGGCACAGCTCATCCCCATCCCCTCCTGCTGCCCTCCCTCAGGCTGGGCACCAGCAAGAGGTGTCAGCGAGGTGGGATTTCTCTTGTTTTGTGGTTTGTTTGCTTTTTTTTTAAACAACAAAAACAAGCAAGTGGCAGGGAAAAGAAAAGCTTAAATCAGTAATGCCAACAAATTCCTCCTATGGGCCAATACACTGAGTGACACCAGCCCTTTCGCAGATCCTGATGTCTTCATTGCCAGCTGCTCTGCACCAGCAGCCTTCAGACCTTTCTCAGCTTGCCCAGGAGCTGGTATTTAGGCTCCAAAGGAAATTTGCTGTGAGAAATCTGCGAGAAACTCTGGACTTGAAACCACGCCAGGGTCACGACAGACACAGAAATAGCATCCAGAGAAGATACGGAGCCAGAATACCAAGTCCCTGAGCACCTCGCTCAATGAAGCTTTCACCAGGCTACAGGGCATTATACAAGAAAAATATTACTCTTATTTGCTGTATAAACAGATTGCAGTTGTGCTCATTACACAGCCTTGCATCTCTGTTCAGCCGTAGCACATTAAATGCAAATAAAAGAAGAAGTTAAGTTGCAGTTAGCCGCACGGCACATTGTAGGGAAGCTTGTGCTGATTAGGGGCTCACAGAAGCATTTCCCAGGAAAGGAGCCAAAGCTCCCCAACAGCCGTCAGTGCAAATTGCTAACTGCTTCTCCAAAGCTCGCAGGGCTTCTCCTTCTATCCCCTTGTTTTTGGAGCTGTGAACAGAAGTCATGGGAATAATTACTTCCCACAGTAGCAAATATGTCACAGAGCCAGTGCTGTCCACTGTTGATGGGTGTTTGTTTTTTTTTCTTATTTAAGGTTGACAAATTAAGCAAGGCACACAGAATATTAGCACTAGCCCTTTACAACGTGCTGAACAAAGCTGGTTTGCAACATTTCCAGCAGCAGAAAAACACGAGTTTAAGATACAAAATCCCAAGAAGCTAGCAGAGTGATGCCCAGAAGCATGAAGGTCCGTGGTACACCAGAATCTGAGGAAGAGGGTCTGTGATAGGGACAAACCTCTGCCACAACAGTACAAAAGCTTATAAACTAGTGTTGGGGCACCCATAGCAAGTGACTGTGATGCCAGTGGTCCTCAGCTACAGCAAGGCAAAACGTTGGGTGGTCCGAGGCACTTCTGGCCTTTGCTGATATCCATTCCAGGTCTCATCAAGGCTGGGAAATATTTTGTGTTGATAATGATGGAGGTGGAAGTTGGACACCAAAGGTACTCCTAACATGACTGCTAGAGAGACCTTTCCTACCCGTGCAGGAGGGCATCCTCCCTCCTGCAAAGCCCACCAGGCAGTGCCAGGTCATGGATAACCCCCTCAGCTGCCCAAACATTCCCTGCTCAGCAGTATTTGAAAACAGAACAAAAAAGACTTGCAAATGCATCTGCACCTTTCCCTCTGCATTTTGTGCTCGCTCTGTCCTGCAGTTATTTTTAATTATAATTCACTCCAAAAATAATCTCCGAGACACTCATCTGCCGCACGCTGCCGCAATCACCCAGCCTGTGCTTTGCTGTAGGGCAGTGGCAGCTGGCCCCGGAGCAGATCAGCACGGCTCTGCCTGGCTCTGTCTGCGGGGCCAGATACCCACCACCCCCATGCTGGCTGCACTCCTTTTAAATCCAATTATTCAAAGGAAACTTTGGCTTTGCAACAAATCTCACTGCAGCACAGAGGCAGTTGAGAAGATCCAGCAGCAGAGGCAAAGGGGGCATATCATTCCTTGTTATTTCATGTGTAGTTCAAGGATCTGCATATTTGTCAGAAGCCTTTTCCCCTGCCCTCTTCCCCTGGCAGCTCTTTTATCACAAGCCTATAGCCCCCCCCTGCACTGATGCAAAGCCTATCCGAGCAGGGAACCCACACATAAGGCCAGTCTCAGTCTCATGGCTCGTTTCAAGCCACCCTGGCAGACAGCATCTCCCCACGCACACCGAGAGAGACCCCACACTTCAACCTCAC
>NW_010120583.1:66354-88426 GCF_000699245.1 Pterocles gutturalis
AGGGAAAGAAAATCTCCCCCAGTTTACTAGCAGGAGCCCTCAGCCGGGAAAGGAGCTGCTCAGGTGCTCACACAGGGACAGGATGGCCAAGGCCACCACTTGCCTCCCACGACTGGCTCTGCTCCGTCTGAGAAGGAAAAGAGAACTCACATAAAAATTTCAAAGTATCAGGATTTTTAGATTCAGGAGCACTCTCCACTTTTGGACTTCAGCTTCTCAGCTCTGACAGAATAAGAATACTGCGGTGCTCCATAATTATTTTTATCTTAATTTTCCTGATTAATATAGAAACAGGGAGATTTGCTTTCAAATGCTAATTTTTTTTTTTTTTGAAAGTACAATCCTCAGAGATGGCTGGCTGTTTGAAATCTTTGTTTTAAAATTAAATTTCCCTTCATATAGATTTCAACAGCTACAATATTTCCATGGCTCAGGTGAGCCAAGAGCAAAGATGACCCCAAAGACCTGTAGCAAACTAAGTAAGCTGGGTTTTGCTTTGTGCACCCAAAGAGACTGGAAATAGCCTGGAACTCAGACGGAGGAAAAGGGAGGCAGGACAGTGTGTCCAGCAGTGCTAAAAAATGCAAAGGCACCGGGGAGGGCATCTCTGCATAACTCATCTGCCTTCCAGCAAAAAGAGCTGCCAGCAGTGAAGCCAGCACGCTGCAGCAGACAAAAACAAGCAAGTTGGGGCAAAAAAAAAAAAAAAAAAAAAAGTATTTGAGGTGTCTCAGAAATCCCAGTTTGGTTTTCGGTTTTACCCAACAACAAAGGAATAACTTGGGTGACCAAGTCCTTTCTACATGGCAGTAGCCTCAGCACACAGTTCACACATCCAACAATATTCTTCGGTTTAAGTTTTCCCTCGGGCTACTCAAATCCTTGTAGAGGGATCTTTTGGTACCCAAAGAAAGATGATGGAAAACCAAAACTGCACAAACTGCGATAGATGGAGGGTGGCCCACGGGTGGGAGCTGGGTCCTGGCTGTGGGGAGCTGGGCTCTGCTGTTTGCTTTGCTACAGATGGTCTGTGCAACCTTGACCACATAATTTTATTTTTCTTTGCCCCCATACACTGTCTGTAAAGTGTAATAATCACACTTTCCTACATACTAGGGATTTTGTGAGCATGAAGACACAAAAGCAGTGAGGAAATTACATACTCAAGCATTCAGAGATGATCTTAGAGCCACAGACCCTATTAAACAGCTTCAAAAAAAGCCAAGCCATGGCTTGCAAAAGAATGGCTTCAGCAATGATCAACCTCAACTCCCAGAAAAACATATAGAGATGCTGTGCCCTGCAACTGAAAAATACTGATAGCAGTGGTCAGTGAGCTACCAAAAAAACCCCCAGTGTTTCATTTTAGTATTGCTTATGCAAAGATACACAAATGGCTTAAATAACAAGCTATATAAAGCCAATAGATGAACATTTTTCCCCTTTTCTTGGCAAGTGTTATTCTTCATAAAATTAGTGACACTCAGAAAGCCTTGTCTCTTTGCTTATCCTTTCCATGTTCACTCCAGATACATTTTACTGCACAGTAATAGTGCAGCAAGTCCTTTGTTGCTGGGTTTACAGTCAATGGACAGCGAAAAAACAAGCATTGATTTTATTTATGTTTTTAATACTGCCCAGTAACTACAAGGAACTGGGTGGTACTGCAGGGAAATCCCACATTGCATCTTTCTTTTACCCTAGGGACTGACAGCACATGGAGCCGCTCCCTTCCAACACCCCTCTGCAGTCTGCGGCGTGAAACCACCCCATCGGTGGGTTCAATAAACCCATGGCCTCTGTCTCCATCTGGGGGGAGAAGAGCACCCAGAGGGGTATTTGGGGATCAGTGCACCATTGTGCACCCCCGCCTGCTGCCAGGCAGAGGAAGGGGAAGGTGTTTATTACCTGTGCATGTCCCACAGGTCAATGCAAATGTGGAGCCCAGTGCTGACGGCTTGGCCGCATACACCAGCACCATATCGCATGGGATGAGAAAGAAGAAAGAATTTGTATTTAAAAATAAATAAGCTCCCTGCTGCTGTTGGTTCAGTAGAAGTCCATTGCACAGAACCCTTAATTACAAGTATGGGGCCATCATAAGCCAATTTATTTCCTTTTTCCGTACCTCCCAGTGGAGCTTTATGAGGAAAGCATATCTCTGTAAAGAACTGAGTGCATTTCGGTGACACTCACCCCATCCCATGAAATAATGCACATAGACGCACACACCCCCTCACTTTATACAACCCTGCCCAGAGCCCAAAGCCAGCACCACAGTCAATTCAGAGATCAAGGATCACTCCTAATGGAGACAACATAACAGAATTAATTTAATATTCTCTTTGGATTCGAAATAATAATATTGTCAACTAAATAAAAGGCAAGCATTCATTTGTATGTAAAACAGTTGGTTATATCAGGCCTATTTATATCTGCTCTGCCTTCCAGCTACGAAGATTTATGACTGAACACCCAAGGGACCTTTATATATCTATCCAAATTCGTGCATTTTTTTCATTAACCTGTGTACTGGCATCTCGTACAACATGGTATGAAACAATATATTTTTTTCCTTGCTATTCAGGCAAAGGACAAAAACATTCCTGCCAATGACAGCAATAATAAACAAATTCTCTCTGGGCTGGCTTGTCCTACAGAAATACAGAACTGTATTTATACGTACATATATGGGCATGTAAATGTATGCAAACTGACATGTTATGGACACATATGTCTATACACACACAGGGGGGTTCTTGCCCTCCCACTGCCTGTTCTTTTCGATCTCCCTTTTCCATTCTCCCGCAGCCTTCCCACCTTCTTGCAATGCCAGACTTGTTCTTCTTTCCATATCTCCCTGGCGACAGGACAGAAACAGCTGCAATAAATTACTGTGTGCTTTTTCCATTAAATATATTTTTAAAAGTGAAAGTTTGAAAGACAGAAGTGTATTTGTATAAAGTAAGAACAACAGCCTTTATAACCCCAGGAAAATTACTGCTGGATGAAAGAGGTGGAAATCTGGAGGATACGGAACAAAACCCAGCTGCTGTTAAGACTAACAGTAACAAGAAGTTTCTTAGCTTGACCACTTGTTTATTCCTTCTAAATCTGATCAGTTAGGCTGATATTACTATATTCCTTGCCTTGTTTGTGGTTTTAGCCTAGCAAAGCTATGTCACCAAAGAGACTTCACATCTGATGTCCTTGGCAATTGGGAGTGACCTGGGGCAAAACAGATCCCAACCCCATTTCGTATTTTGGGACCCCAGGCACCGCTTGGCCAGAGCATCCCTAGTGCCCCTTGGGGCAGACAAAGGGAAAGTGAGAAAACAGAGGAATCATCCAGCTCTGGGTGATGGGGGACAGCAGCAGGGTGTGGCAGAAACACCCCCAAGTGCCTTCCCCAAAACAAAGCACCCATCAGCATCCAAAGTCCCAAGTTGCCTGCTGCACACTGAGGCTAACAGACCCCCCCAGGACACCCCCGAGTGCAATTCCACCTCTAGAAAATGCTACTGTGATGACAAAACACTTACTTGACATGCCAGGAGAGCAGCCAGGATCACTGCAGCAGCCAGTGCCCCCCCCAAGCAATCCCCCCTTCCTGCCGGTGCCCCACTCAGACACCCCAAGAGTGAGGCACTGCAGGGGCAACACCACAACCCACAAACTCCTGAAGAGCATCTTATTCTTCCTTCTTTTCCACTGGGAACTGCTAAGTTTTTTCCTTGAGGTTTGGTGTGAGCAGGGGCATTTCTGCTCCCGTGTGGGATTGTTTTGTGATGGAAGAAGAGCACACTAGCTTCCCCTGCGTGCTGCTGGGAGAACTAAGAACAGTTTTAAGCCAGAAGAGGAACATACTCAATCCAGGAGACATCTGTAACTATTGCTCATTGAATTGCATTGATGTTCAAATTTTCTACTTAAAAAAAAAAAAAAATAAACACACCACAACCCACAAACTCCCGAAGAGCATCTTATTCTTCCTTCTTTTCCACTGGGAACTGCTAAGTTTTTTCCTTGAGGTTTGGTGTGAGGGAAGCAGGCAGGAGGTTGAGGTCAACAGCACAGCATCCAAGCAGCAAGAGCATTCATATCCCACCCGTCCTCAGACCTAGGCTGTCAACTGCCACACGTGCACTAGGAGGGCTATTGCCAAAAAAGCACTGCCCAACGACTGCTACCCAAACCAGTCCCTCTTCCCTTCCACCAGCAGCCAGGAGGCATTACACCTCACTGAAGCACTGTGCCTTGTCATTGAGGTGACAGGTTTCTTCTCCACCCTCTGCCTCCCGCCTCTTCCAAGACATAATTGAGCCCCTTAAGTAAGCAGTAAAACACATACAGGAGCTGGGTGGAAAAGCTCAGGCATAAATCTTTGGGATTTTATAACTAGAGTTTATTCCCTTGCATCCTTGTATTTTTTATGTTTAATAACACATGCTGAGGCAGAGTAATCAATCTTCAGTGAAAAGACCAGCCTTTCCAGGAGCACTATGTCTGCACAGTACTCGTTCACATGCCTGAAAATTTCAGCCTCCTGAATTTTTTCTAGAAGTGGCTCCTTGGGGTACAATTTTCAGCTAGGCTTCATCCCACGCTCCCACTACATGGGCGCAAGCTAGCACTACAGCATCTATCCACAACCTGGTGCCTGCAGGGAATAAAGATCTGAGAGTACAACAGAGCCAGACAATTAGGATGGGCTACTCAGATGCTCAGAAAAAGGTCAGCCCACCCCCATGGAGTCTCCTAGGACCCTGGCTCCTATATGGCTCTCTGAATTAGGCCCTGACCTTCCTTCCATGCCTTTGAGAAGTCTTCCTAGCATCCACAGGTGCCACCAGTTGCTTACAAGTGCTCAGTATGCTTTTCATACATAGAATCATAGAATGTTTTGGATTCTATGCATGGACCTTAAAGATCATCTAGCTCCAACCCCCATGACATGGGCAGGGACACCTTCTACTAGACCAAGTGCTTTTAATGGATCCAAGCAGCTCTCTGATTCAGTCCCAGGTTAAAGAAGATCACAGACAAATCTCACCTTTACGCTGCCACCAGCCAACCTTCTTCTTATGGAGAAGGCTTTGGTCAAGACCTCGTCCAACAAACCTCAGGAATGATCAGCAGGACATGGCACTGCCTTTTGAGAGATGCTTGCGCATGTTTAGTTGATGAGACTATTGCCCAGAAGGTCTAGTAACCCATGTAAGTTGTAAAAATTAAATACTAAGTCTTTTCTTGATAGACATCCTGGCTCTGCAGGCTGTCATAACTCTATTCCCCACCCATCACAGAATATGATATTTTGTACACTAACTCTTGGAGATTAAATTGTACCTCCAGGGGAAACTTCATCCTCATATTTAAATCTTCACTACATAGCAAACCTGAACCTATGCCCGTGCTTCCCTGGGCTAGGCTGGTGATGTGGCTGACTCAGATTTCCTGCTCTGGAAAACACTACCTGGTCACAAGGACAGCTGTAAAAAAAGTCAAAGTTGGAGTCCCTCCAACAGCCCAGAATGCAGAAGTTAAGGATCATAACATGCCAGCCCCGGAGGGAGCTTTGTTGTCCGTCTCAGGATGGCTCCTGACTTGATGGGTCCATCTCTGTCTGATCTCCCCACCAAGCAGACAGGGCTGCAACTGGGGAGCTTTTGCTTTTGTCCCTGCTTCTCTAGTCCCAAGACCACAGGCAAAAAACCCACATCATCATCTATATTTCCTGCACCTTGCCCAGTCACTTACTCAGATTACAAGCTATTAAGATCAGAGGTGATTCCTCTCTCTGTAGACAGCCAGACACAAGCGGCCCATCTCGTCTGCCACCCCCCAGCAGGCTTTTGCTGAGCTTTGCTGCGACAGGCAGTCACTCCCCGGCAGGCTACATTTGACAAAGTATTAAGCGTAGGGAGCACTCACTCCCATGAGATTTAATGAGCTGGGAATGCAGTTAGCATCTAGCGAACCATTTCTCACCAGGCATTCACCGCAAAAAACAACGCCAAGGGTAGCACAGTTTCCTGCCCATTAAGAGAAGCAAGTCCTGCCGCCTAGAAGATGCTCACTGGTGGTGATGGGAAGGAGCCAGCACACAAGGTGCATGAGAAAGCATCCACTTCCAACAAAACACAAGGCTGGCATTTTACAAGTCACATTTGCAGCCTTCTCAGCTGCTCCTCGTGTACAACATACCTCTGAGACTTGATAATGAATGTGCTGCACTGTTCTCCGGTGCAGCTTTCCAGGTACACCGAAAACAGTGATTTTCATGACTAAACGGATGGAAGAGTTGCAGAACATGATGTCAGCTTGCTAAGTGCCTCATCTCAGAGTTACACACACAATTATTCTCTCTACAAAAATCAAAGGCAATCCATCAATTACTGTCTTTTTACCCTACCTGCTTTTCTATTATTTTGTACTTCTAAAATATTGTATGTATTAACTACACAGGATTTACAGCACACACATTGATTTTCCATTAATCTTGCTTTATCTGAGCCTAAAAAGAGGCAAGCCATTTTTATTCTGCCACAAGTAAAGCACATGCAATCGTTAGCAGCCCAACTGAGCTCTTTGTAGACCACTTGCTGGCCACCGATGGCTAACACGCTGTCAAGGTTCAAGGCCACCCAGCAATAAGCACCACGCAGCCTCTCACTCTCTCCTCCCCTCCAGTGGGATGGGGAGGAGAAACAGAAGAACAAAAGGTAAAAACCTCATGGGCTGAGGCAAAGACGGGAGGGTTCACTCACCAGTTATGGTTACAGGCAAGAAACAGGCTCAACTTGGGGAAAATACAAAAACAATTTAATTTGTCAATAATCAAAGCCAGAATAAGATAATGAGAAGAGAACTACATCTTAAAAAGGCATTTCTCCCCCACCCCCTCCCTTCTTTCTGGGCCCAAAGTCTTTGTTCCTATTTCTCCACCTTCTCCCCCCGCACAGGGGCAGGGAATGGGGGCTGCGGTCAGGCCACCCCGTGCTGTCTCTGCCGCTCCTTCCTCCTCAGGGGAGGGCTCCTCACAGCCTTCCCTGCCCCAGCGTGGGGTCCCTCTCACAGCAGGGTCCTTCACAAACTATGCCAACACCAGTCCTCCCCATGGGCCGCAGTTCTTCACTGACTGCTCCAGCGTGGGGCCTTTCCATGGAGTCACAGCTCCTTGGGGCACAGCCACCTCTCCCGACATGGAGTCCTCCACGGGCTGCAGGAAACCTCTGTGCAAACAGGACTCCTGCAATCCAGAGCCATGTTGTTGCACACACACAGAGAACACATGGGAACAGGCCCTAGACATCCCCAACAGCCTCTCACATGGCATGGGAACAGGCACCCGCATCCCTGCAGAGATGCTCTGCACCTCCCGCACCGCCACGGCAATGCATCTCCTCCCCTCACCGACTGCTTTGAGGTTTCTAGATACAAAGCTGTTAATGTAGGTTAATGCATAATTAAACATGTGATTTGCACACACAAGCTACTTGGTATATCTCCCACTAATACATAAATATTTTTAAATGGCAGAGACAAATGAGAAGTAACACAAAAACCTGCTGATATTGAAGCTTCCAACCAAAGTTAATGCTGCTATGTTCCCAGAGCCACCATGCAGCTTGGGACACAACTGTGCCACTACAGACAGGAGGTGGCACGACACGGAGACACAGTGCAACAGCAGGAGTGACCTGGGAGCAGAGGCTCAGGCCAGGCTGAACATGTTCCCAGTGACCACCCAAGGACGGCAAAGATGGACAGCGAGTCAGGCTAGAAAAAGATTGCATCAGCCCCCAAATACCCAAATACTTCTTTTTTTTTTTTTTTCCCCCAAATGATGATTATTCTGTCCTTTGGTTTCCTGGTATGCAATGTGCTTCCCCAGCTGGAGCATGGTTGACCAGGGCATCGAGCTCTTTGATGGTCCCATCAGGGACCCCAGCAGGGAGGGGGCCGAGGGGACATTTAAGCTTCCTTGGTGATGCAGCAGTGACATTTGCTAAAGCCTGAGCAAGCCAGGGAGGCTGCCTGCAGGTGCCAGCCATCCCTGCTCATGCTCATCAGTCCAACAGCAGCAGTTAAAATTATTATCCTGCGATGCAGAGAGCTGCAAGCGCATCTTCATAATGGTACAGGTGGATATTAAATGTTCTTTCTTGCAGTCCTATTATTCCACACCATCATTAGCATGAATGGGGACTGGGAGAAAGTCGGGGAAGTTTGTGTCTTTCTGCTCCCCTGTGTGCTAAAGATTAATTTAGAACATATTGATTACATTTGCATATTCCTGAAAGCTAGCAGAGGAGTAAGTGTCCTGAGGGTAACTGAGTACGACAACAAGAAAGTTATTTTGGCAGATTTTTCTTTGCAGGGTGGGATGAAGTAGGAGACGGGAAGCGGGCGCAGCTCAGAGCATCACTCCTGGACACGGCAGCACTGGGAGTGCTCCAGGCTCATCCCATGGGACTCGGCTGCTGCAGCAAAGGGCCCCATCCAACCCCAGCTGTAACCTGCCTCCCGAAGGGCTGACAGGGGAACACCTTCCAGTGTACTGACCAGGACATTAATCCTCAGGTGTCCTCTATTAAAGCACATAACAGATCCTTCATACAACTGCTCTCCTTATTACATTACGACTGCTTCACCTTCTCCTTCAAAGGATCCCGAGATCAAGAAAACCTGGTGAAAAACCTCTAAGCCCAGCTGAGGCTGCAGCCCGTGTCCCATTTCAAAGCAGTTCACCTTCCCACCCACCTCTACCTATTTTATTCCACCCCTCCACCCCATTATAAACCCAGCCCTCAAACACTTCCCACAGAGCAGCAACATATGACAGAAGAATAAACTCAATTTTGCATATATATCCACCAAGAGTTTTTTTTCCACACCTCCAGCAGTCATCTCCCAGGCCTGGTGCACCCTGAGGATCCCTTCTGCTGCTCCGCAGAGGGGGAGTCTGTACCAGTCTCTGAACTCTGTTACGAAGTTCAGCCCTTCTCCCAACAGCCCTCCTGCTACGCAGCATCCGAGAAGAGACTTGATACACCCCTTTGTACATCCTCATTTAACTCTGCTGGGTATTTCAAACACTCTGTACCACACAGCCAACACCTGCCATATTCTCCAAGTAATAATATGTTGAGAAAAGATCTCAAGTCTAGTTCCATTCTGGGGAGCTTTTTTTTTTTTTTCAGTGCAGGTTAAATTATAACTTCTAACACAGCTATAATAAGGAACGTAACACCCCTGCGTACTTGGAAGTCTGCTGTTCTTCCTTAAAAATGCATTGAATAGCTGCTGGGATAGAGTAACCCTCCCAGCCTGGCTCTGCACCCAAGAGCCCACCCTGCAGCTCAGCGGGTCAATTTGTCCAGGAGCAATTCCAGTCCTTGATCTCTGCAGAAGTCAGGAACACACAAATCAACCTCTTATCCTTTAAAAAGTATCTCTGTCATGATAGCTACACAACCTGTAATGCCTTATCACAGGTACCAAACAGCTAATTACATTAATAGTTCAGCAGAATTAAGTTGGGCTAGTTGAGATCCATCCAGCAGCATCTCCCACCCCTGTGTCAGAGGACTGAGTGTCCTGCCCATTGGTACACACTCCTGCGGTAACTTGGGGAGCAAGCCTGGCAGGGATTTTGCAAGAGTGCTTGGTGACTTCGGTTGAAGTACTTCACCCAAAGGCACATCCCCAGGCTGGAGAGGAACACGCTGGCTTCATGCCAGAGCTCAACATTCAACTTCCATTTTTCAACTCTGCAAATTAAGCTGTTGCTGCTACAAACTGATTTCTTGTCTGCCTGGAAGGCATGCCAGAGCTCAACATTCAACTTCTATTTATCAACTCTGCAAATTAAGCTATTGCTACTACAAACTGATTTCTTGTCTGCCTGGAAGAAAAGGCTCAAGAAGAGGTTTCCACAGCTGCCTGGGGCAGTGGGGTGTTTGTTCCTCAGCCACTGGCAGTGCTCCCTTCTCCCAGCCCCAGCTTTGGAGCACAACCTCCAGGGACACTCAGCACCTACGTTCAGTGAGCTTCAGTGGAAGAAAACAGAAACCAAGATGTGGAAACTGAGGATAGCTCCCAACTTTGTCATGAACAAACTGGTCTGGCCAAAAAAACAAGTTTGAAAAAATTGAAGTCTCTGCTCCCAACTTCTCCAAAGAGTCACTAACCCTGGAACTTTAGTCCTGTTAATTTTCAGTGAAATGCCCCAAGACCCCAGCTCTGCCATTAGGCAATTTAGTGAGATGTCTGAAGCCTTTAATGAAGCCAACCAACACCCAGTGCTTTATTATGCTAAAATCTGTTCTGCGACAAGTAACCCAGTGCTGTATTAAGGCACAGCTACCAAACCACACACCGCATCCCAGCCTCAGCTCCCTTTTCAGGATTGATGTTCTGGTCCCTCATTAGCTCAGTCCACTTTTGGGGGCTCAGTGGTGGCTGAGCAGGGCTGCAGGTTCGCACCAGCCGTCCTCTCCTCTTCAAAAACGAGCACAGACACCTCACAAAGGGCTCTTTGCACCACTGCACAGGCTCATAAGTGAGGTGGAAACCCGTGGGTTAGGGTAGCTTTTATGTAAGTGTTCCAACATTGTAAGGAACATTTTGGAAGGAAATAAACATTAATTTCACCCTGCCCACCACGCCAGGAGCTGCTCTTCAGGCAGAAACAAGCTTTGGGCTAGGCAGTTACTTAGTCCTTCCCTGAGCTGCTCCAGTTTTCCAAAATTCTCTTGAATTTTGTACAAAAGGTGCAAACTCTCCCCCATTTTTTGACCTACATTCATTTATCAAATTGCAACTATGCAGAAATTGTTTAAACTTTTTGCACTTTCTCCCCTTTACCATCTATTTTAAGGCTGCTCCAGCACTTTTCAAAGCCATGGGTAAAACAGATGAGGGGTATGTGGTGGACAGAACAGAACATTGCCAATCACAACAGTGAGGCCACTGGTGGCCCAGACCACAGCCGCTCCTCCAGCTCAGAGCCTGAGCCCCAGCAAGAATTGGATCAACATGACTTCTGCTCATATCCCACAGACAGGCTTGAGGTGAGCACCTGCAGTTTGGAAATGCTCAGGTTTGGTTTGATGGTGACCCTGCTTCTCTCCAGGTTCCATGTGGGCAGGAACAGTCCTCCAGCCCTGCCTGCACCGGGGCAGAAGTCTGTTGTCACCTTGGTGCTCACTCATGGCAAACCTTAAGCAATCATCACTTCTCTCTTGCTCTCTCTTTTGGTGTCATGGGGCTTCCACAGCGAGTGATGGGAGGGAGGAATCTCTTGAGTCACAGGGCAAAGCAGCCCTCAGTCCAAACGACTTCATAACATCCCCCACCCACACCCTGGACATCTCTGGAGCTCTTCATGATGGAACACCTTTTATAGTGTAGAAACCAGCATAACACGAGCTTTCCCCCACATGTAGTGAACTTATGGATGAAGCCCTTAGGAGCGTTTGTCTGGATTTTAGATGAAAGAGGAAATTTTTATGGTGCCTGCCCAGCTCTTGGGGGCCAACCCACATTTGCAGCCCATGAACAACTCAGCTTGTCAACCATTTTCTGACAGCACAAACCTGTATGATTTCCACACAGAAAATTAGCACTTTAGGAAGAGCAGAAACAGAATGAACACATGACCTTGCTCAGAGAAGCAAAACCAGCGAGTATTTGGCCACAAAGGCTAGAGAGAAGCTATCATAAAAGTAGGTTAAAAAGTAATTTGCATGGAAGAATTACAGGCAGTTGCACTTTTGAGCTAACGCAGCTGCTGATCTGAAGCAGAGTAGCTCTGGCCAGTCCATTACTGGTCTCCCAGCTCCTCTCACCCCTTCCTTTTGCAGTTGGTTTTGCAGCTGGTGGCAGAGCACAGGAGGAGGATCTCAGCCTGCAACAGGGCCAGGAGGAGCAATAAAGTCTGGAATTATCTTATACTGCAGCAAAATGCTCGGTGCTCCTGTTATTACAGCTGTGCAGCTGGGACTGTTAACCTTTTCCTTTGGCTTCAATCACCTGGCCACTATTTCGGGCCCTTCATCTTCCTTGAGAGCTCTGGGCTGTTCCAGGGGAGCAGAGGGAATCTGCCAACCTGCCACTTCTGCAGGAAGGGATTTGCCCTGCCATTAAGCACGGCTGCCCCAGCCAGTCTCAAGGGTGGCTACAAGCACTGGTCAGCACCATGATGCGGCCATAAAAACCACAGCAGGCTGCACCCAAAAGCAATTCAGCATCCCAGTTAACACCAGCACCTCACCTAAAGCTCTAAACATGCGTTACAGAGAGGTATGAGCCTTGTTGCACGCTCATCCCCTCTGGGTTTGATCACAAACACCCACAGCCCAACCCTGACCACCAAACCTTCATCTTCCTCCTCCTCCCCAAGCCCAGACCCTCTCCAGGTTGGCAAGAGCAGCCCCCCAGGCTCTCGTAGGTGCCCAGCCAGTGCAAAAAGCAGCCGCAGCAGCTTTGCTAACTGATCATCAGGCCAGCATGGGAGAGGCGGAATTAAAGTGGATTTCAGAGTCAGCTTTAAGCTGATAAAAGCAGCTGTGGTACCATCCAAGGCAACATGCATCTGGGACTGGACACCATGGGATAACCATGCCTCTGACCAGGAGAGAGGGGTGCACAGAGGTGCAGCAGCCCAAACACCTTCCTCAGCTCCATGCCCAGCCCTTGCTTTGCACTCAGCCTGGCCAAGAGGTGGCAAGCAGCCTGCCTAACTTTCCTCCTGTAGGCTGTAGCCCATCTCCACAAGAGCAGGTGGGACCAATGCTCCCAGCAGCACAGGGGAAGCAGATATCCCCCCAGCCCGAGCCTCCCATGAGTGCAGCTGGTCACAGGAGGTAGCCAGGGCATGTGGGAAAAGAGCAGATTCAATAAAGCAGTGTCAGGTGAAACAGGGAGAGCTGGGGGACTGAGCACCCTGTCAGAGCAGTCTCCCACATATTATTGTAATATTTATTTAAAGAACCCAACCCTTTCAGTTCGCAGCATCTCATTAAATGTGCTGGGTTACCGGGTGCACCAAGCAGCTGCCAAAGTGTTAGCTTCTTGTCACCTTATTACAACCCTCCACCAGCTGCTTCCAGTTTTCCATCCCTCCCCTCGGTTCATCTTTATTTTTGCACTCTGTGCTTCCTCAGCTCTTGTCCCTCGTTGTACCCGTCCCTCCATGCCCCCATCAGCAGCTGTGCATCGCAGGCAGCCTCTGGTGCTTTAAAACTCTGCCAGCAGCTGGAAGCAAAGAGCGGGATCAAGCTCTGAGCCCTTAAAATCAGCTCCCAAATCTTATAGCAGCCTGGCAGAGCCAACCCCTCAACCTTCACAGGTTGAGAACAGCAGGAAGAAACTACGGGGTGAAGCTGAGTAAAACCAGAGGAGGCTGCTCTGCAAGGGAAGATGAGCCAGGAGCAGAGGAAGACCACAACCTCCCCAACCAGGGGCTCAGTGCCAGGGCAAGGAGAGCCAGCGTTGGGGCAGCGGTTGCCACCATGCAGGTCCAGAGCAATGAAGAAGGGCAATCCCGAAGCGAGGGCCAAGGGACAAGCCAAGGCACAGCACCACACAGCCCAACCAAGAAAAGAAAAGAGGTCAAGAACCTGGGCTTAAATGCAGCCCCTGGCTATGGGCTGGAGGCCGGTGGGTGTGTGGGAACAGGCCCCAGGTGGGGCTGCTCAGGGTAATTAGAGCCTGCAGACACACACAGAGCTCCAGGAGAGCTTCCCTTCACGGCCCTGGGGGCTTGGTCCTACCCCATTAGCAGTGATGCTGGGGCTTCACTGGGGTCCTCCCAGCCCAGCACGAGGCACCCAGCACGCAGTGTGTGATCTCGCCCATCCTGTCTTTGACCCTCTCCACAAAATGCATTTAGAGGTGATATTACAGAGGTCCCTCATAGCTACACAGACAAGGTGGGATTTCACACCCGTACCTCCTCCCAGGAGCCAGGGTACCGCAGCCACTGCCGCAGGAGACTCCAGGAGACCATTAGGCTCCTCTTATACTTTGAGAGTTTGTGTGCTCCATCCCTGTGGTTAATTACAACCTACACACCCTAAATACATCCCCAAATTCCAGGCTGGGGAGCTGAGTAATTATCACTGCATTCCCTGCACAAGCTGTCCCCAGAGTCCTGCCCGGACAGGAGCCCGTAGCTCTGCGACTCCCCAGCCACTGCTGGCACACACAGACCCCCCCAGTGTTTCCCAGCCAGGAGCCACGGAGCAGAGCTGCTTCTAAATGCAACACCCCACAAACAGAAGACATGGGCCCCCAGTACCTTTTTGGTCCCTTTGCTGCCCTTGTGTATTGTTGGAGCAGTTGCTCTCCCTGCCCATGCACGGGGGGATGCAAAGCCACACTTCTCCCAGATCCAGATGTCCTCTCCCAAATCCAGATGTCTTCTCCCAGATCCAGATGGGAGGGAGCTGTTGCTGAAACCTCTTTCCTCTGGACTCTTTCCTCCAGCAGGTTTGTATTCATGCTAATAATTTCTGCTTGTGCCACACTTCGCTCCTTTACATTTCTTCTCTCCTTCGCTTTCTGTGAAACTCATCCATAATAAGCAGCTGTTGTTTTTCAGGCTGCACCTTTGAAATAAGAACAGTCCAAACTCTCCCTCCTCCTCTAACAGAAAATAAATAAAGAAAAGGAAACAAAACCCTCCCAGCACAGAGCAAAATAGCTTTAATGGCAGACCCAGAGAACCCACCTCAGTTCCTCTGGGTCAGGAGAGGGGTTGGGAGACGGAGAGGGCTGGGATCCCTACACTTGCGCCAGCCACCCTCGAAACAATCCTGCAGCTCTTCATGACAGTATGAGAACATGAGGCTTTGTGTTTAGAGAATTCTTTCTTTTAAAACCCTTTGGGCGCTTTTAAGGGCTCTAATTCATTAACCTTTCCTTGGCTGAGACCAGCGAATGGATATCCAGAAATACAAAAAGCAATTAGACAAATTCATGGGGAAAAAAAAAAAAAAAAAGTCCATCAACATGAAACAATTAAACACAGCCCCTCAGGAAAGTGCCTGAGCTGCAGGAAGCGGCTGCGGGCTGGGGATGTGCAGCCACTGCTTTCCTCGAATTCAGCCCGTTCCCTTGGCTGCTTGGAGGTGAGGGTGCTGGAGCGGATCGACCTGTGCTCTGACAGGTAGCCACCATCCCCAGAATAATCTCTTATTGACGGAAAAGCCCAGGGCTGGCTGACCTTTCAGAGCCCTCACTCTACAAAGAAAAATATTAAAATTTTCACATGGCCACAAGACTACCATAGCCACAGGGCTGCCTGATTCAGCCTTCCTGAGGAGGGGCTGCCTGGATCCTTCCTGACATCTCCTTCACATTTCTACACTCCCTGTTTCATTTGCATTGCTCAGTGGTTTTCAGGTGGCAATACCGGACATTTGTCCATTTCATCCAGATCTTCACCCCGATGGAGCACAGATCAGCAGGCACTTATGGATGCAAGTGGAAACTACATCACTGGCTACCTCTGAAGGATATTTTGTGGGATGCTAAAAGCTGGTCAAGAGATGTGGATGTCTGCCAAAGGGTTTGCAGGGCAAACACAATGATTAATAGCCAGCTGGGAAAGAACTGATCAGGTCCTGCAGATGAGTTACATCCCTGTCATGCCTTAGGGACACCTACGTAATCACACCAGGGAGGTTGATGGCCACCAAGGCTGGGGCTGCAGGAGATGTCTTCTGATTGTACGTGAAAAGGACTAAAATTGGACAAGCACAGATCCGTGGGTTCTTGGAGGAAAGGCTGTAAGGAAGGAGCTGCTCCCGACAGTATACACATGCAGAGCGGTGGAGTGGTGGAGAGATGCAACAAGCCACAGTTGGTCCGTGGAGTACACGGCAGATGTGTCCCCAGGAACCACAGCTGGATGGAGGCTCTCACCCAGCAGCTCTGCACCCCGGCCGGGGGCTCTGCCCCAGCTGCCCAGCCCTGCCGGAGCACCAGGAGGAAGGAGATGTCAACCTCCTCCTCCCGGCTGCTGCCACCACCCGGGCAGGGGCTGCAGGGACCAAGAGGAGGAGGGCTGGTCACAGTACAAAAACCACGTAATTAGAGAGCACTAGAAGGGCATTTGCTGAAAATGTTCGTGTCACTATTTAGCAGACGCAGAAGAAATGAAATCAATCAAACTGAAAGCTCAAATTAAAGCATATTTTGATGCTGAAATGAATGTTTTACAGTTGTATCAAAAAGGCACTCTGGGAAGGGGTACACAGCCCCTTACCCCCCTGGCAGGTGCTGTACCCCCAGCAGCAGTCCCGCTCTCATCCCTGCCAGGCTCAGGAAGGCAGGGGCAGGGTCACATCGCTGCCTGCCAGCTTTGCTCAGAGCTCCCTGCCAAAGTGTCTCACGTTGTGGCTCAGCTCTCCCGCATCATTGTTTTTCCCTCTTCCCCATTCCTCACTTTACATCTCCCCACTTCATATCATTCTTCCCCCTATTGCTTATAAAAAATGCATGAGTTTAATTTCCCTCAGATGCCTGTTTTGCATCACTTCGAAATTTCTTATTAGGCGTTCGGCATCATGCGTACCTCGGTGCTGCTCCAGAGCTGACCTCCCTCGGCGTTCTCAGCAGCTGCTCTGTCTAGATACCTTTTTCCAATTGGAGGCACATGCACATACTGGGTGGGCTGGTGTTCTGGTTGTTGGGGGGTTTTTTATTGTAGTTTATGAAACATCTGCTGTTTATAAATTATTTCTTTTGAATGTCATAATCTTTTCAGTTGCATGAGCCAACAAGCTCCTCCAAGCAGCAGAACGGTGCTGCTAGCTCTTGGAACTGGTTTCTCTTGCAAATGCTGCACTTGGACAGGACGTGCAGACCCTGTCCACATGCACAGCCCTTCTCCGTGCCATGGGAAACTCTTCAGAGTCACCTCCAGCCCACAAGAAGCCCCAGAGACAACCACCGCATGGGCAGAAATTCCAGCCTACATCACTCCTGACACCCCAGTCCAGCACAGACGTACACAGCGAGCCAACGCACAAACACAGACTCATCAGAACACAGCTGAGACCTTATCAGACAGACTTGTCCCAGAGGAATGACCCCCAAAGCAGAACCCCCAAAGGCTCTGACACCAGCTCCCAGCCAAAAAAAAAAAACCACCCGTGCCCATCCTAGTGCATGTTTCTGCATGCGGGGCTGGAAACGCTCACAGGCTGGCGAGGAGCCGTGCCTGGCACTGAGATCTTGCCTGGAAAAAGTTAGGAAAGTGAGTACAGGAAAATTATAAGGAAAAGAACCAAAACAAGCAACTGATGCATTTGAACATCAAAGCACTCTCAGACAGCTCTACCCAATTATTTATGGTTTACTCATGGGTTTAATTTTCCTGCTTTGTTTTTTGTTTATTTGTTGTTGTTATTTCCTCGAGAGAACAAGAAGAACAAGAGAACCCTCTGGGGGATTGGAAGATTTTCTCGTTCTGCTTAGTAAAAATTCTCAAATGATTGTAAAAACAAGGCAAAATCAATAGAGGATTATTATCTGCAGTGATTCAGACACTCTCTGCCTGAGTGACGGCGGCATCTTTGCCGGAGCATCCCTTCGACACTGGCTCCCAGCTCTAGCACCAAAGCGGAGAGGAAAGAGCAAGCACTCCTCTTTCACCAGGAAAGGTACATTTTAATCCACTTTTAACTCTGGACACAACCAGGTGCATTTCAGCCCCAAACCAAAATTTACATCAGCTTCCTGCACATCACTGCACGTCAAGGATGCACCAGCTAGTAAAAGCCAGCTGGAGCTTACACTGGCTGGTAAGAGTTAGCTGGAACTAATTGGTTGTAGTTTACACCAGCTAGTAAGCCCAGAGGTCCTGCAGAAGACTCTGCAAATTTATTTGTAATAGCTTCTAAGTCCCTCTGCACAGGCAGCTGGAACAGGAGAACAAGAATCCATCCCCACACTCCCAAACGTACCCATTCGCGGTCACAAAAGGCTGCTCCATGGGCAATTTCCTTTCTTTCTGTATGTTTTTTGGGGGAGGAGGGGTTTGTCCCCTGTGAACACAGACTAAGGTGTGACACACAACTGCTTCTGAGGCAGGAGCAGGTTCTGCAAATGCAGGTGGATTCTTTCCAGGCAAGAAGAAACTCATTAGTTAAACATCCCCTGAGGGAGAAAATCACAGTTATGCCCTAACCCTAAAACTCCTGTCAAGGAGTTCTCGGAGAGCAGCTTCTCTAGGGACACATCCCTTTGGCAGTGTAATGTTGTCTCAGAAGGCAGTCAGGCAAGGGGAACACAAGAACAGAAACAGGGATTAGAGCCCTTTCATGTAGGCAGGGGGGAGGTGACACACCACAAGGGACAGAGCTGCCGTAAGGGCCAGAGCTCCCCTTCCTTGCTCCCAGGGAGGCTGCGGAGAGGTCTGTGCCAGCAAGGGCTCTTCAGAAAAGAAATACATGCAACAAAAACCCCCAAAGAACTCTCCTGAATGTCTTCAAATAAAATAGACTAAAGCTATTTTACAAATAAAACAATCAAACAATGAAGAAGGAGTGGGAAGAGCAGCGATATAACAAATAATTAGACAATTAGGCTAATCCTCAGGAAATTAGCTAGTTCCCAGGTAGATAGCAGCTGGGGACTGATTAGTTGTTATCCCCCAGGAGGTACCACATGGAGGACAAGACCTACTTCAGATCTTCCACCACGGGCTGGAAACGAGCTGGGAAAAGTACATCCTGGGGGCTTCTCCTTGCCCCTTCCCTCCTGGGAGCTGGGTGGCCCCTGGGATCCTGCCACCAGGGCTCATCCCTCCTGCACCGGCAGGATGATGGAGGGGACAGTGCTGCAGGAGGTCATTGCACGACTCTGGAGCTGTGAGCAGGATAGGAGCAGCCACTCAGTTGGAGGGAACACCCCGTCAGCTGGGGTCAACTCAGCTTCAGTTGAGCTCAGATGAAGTTATAGAACCAGAAAGCATGTGCCTGGCAGGGATGAGGCAACGCTTCCCCTGGACTAACAGCCAGGAAAAACAGCAGGAGCACCATCTTGCCAAGAGGCATTATTTTTATCTCCTCGAGATTAAGATGAAATGTTATTATCGTATTCATCTTGCATCAAAGAAGATATATTAGGGACACAATAAAAGTGGCGCCTGGCATTCAGATATGAATTCATCACGTCACATCTGTGTTGCGTTAGTCTTTATCGACTTCTTGCACGGCATGATTAAGTAACGTTATTTCAGTCTTTTACCCTGAACACCCTCTCTGGGACAGATTCTTTGAGCTCTTGCGATTTTTTTGCAGTTAATATCTGAGGGTCAACACAGGTGCACAAGGAATAGGCTGCCCAAGTCACTGGGTTATCTGGCAGCTGGGTCTTTATCTCCATCGGTCCCACCAAGAACTTAGTGGTTAAAGCCCCAGCCCTCCCAGCTGGTCATTTTGGATAAACAAAGGGACAGCCAAATACCTAGAGCAATTCCTACTGGAGCCAGCGGGCATCCCTCTGCTCCCACATGGAGGTACCCAAGCACACAGGGAAGAAGCAGAACCCATGATACAAGCACCAGGGTGGGCTTTTCTGTCCCTTCAGGCAGCCAACAGCTGCCGGTCGATGTGGTGCCTCATTAGGTTGCTCGTTAACACGCCAGGTCTGTGGCTGCTCTGACTCCATCACTCTGGGGCTGCATCAGCCCCCCTTCCTGCTCCAGCAAAACCCCCTGATCTGCACACCCCAACAGCAGTTTTAACCTTAATTTTTAAAGATAAATCTTACCCCTCATTACTTTTCTCAGCAGATAAATTCCCCCATAAGAAAATTGAAGCTCTTGACCGTGGTTCTGCTTGCTGCAACTCTCAGGATGCTCAGCTGCCCCGAGGCCAGTGCACAGGTTCAAAACCAGAGCCCTGGAGCCACGGTGACGGTTTCCTGCGAGAGTAATGCCAGATGCCTTCACAGACAGAGCCAAAAGCTCCACCGAGGCTGGCCATGCAGCTGCAGCAAACAAAACCCCAGCGTGGCGAGATGTGCTCATTGCAAACCCATCCTCTGCAGGAGCTGCCAACAGCTCAGCTCCTCACTAATGCAGAGAAGAAAGGGCTAATATTTATTTGCCCCATCACAAGGCTGAGGATTAATTCTAACTCTGATATAAGCTAAAAAAAGAAAAAAAGTCAATTGGCTGCTTGGAGGAGAGGAAGGGGTAAGGCCAAGGACACATTTGCTCGTTGCACCTGCTTTGGGTGTGCAGTGTCTGGCCATGGGCACAAGCGTCCCAGAGTGAGTGTCTGACACAACGATAATGGTTTGAGAGACAATGAACACATCTCTTCCAGGACATTGCTTCCTACATATTTGATAGTGATGTTGCAACACTGATTCTTTTCTGTTTTTCCTTCTCTCCCATTTGAATAGCTTTCCCTTGTACAGACACCTGCCCCAGATCCGTGAGTAGGAGGCCAAAAAGCCCCCCCACGCCTGCACTGCCTGTCGTGTGCTCTGCCCATGAAAATAGCTCTGGTCGCTGCTGACGGATGCAGAGCTGATGCAGGGAGGGTTTACACGGACTTTGCAAAGGAGCCAGAATGGAAGGATGCTGGGGGGGTGAAGGATCTGGGATTTTGACACCATTGCTGGTGCAAAAAGACTTGCTTAGAGTTTAGCTTTTACCATAGGTAGCTCTTCCACTTTGCATTCAAGTCCAGAAAGAGTCTTTGCTGAGCTTTTCTGCCTCAAATCAAACACACCCAGGCTTGCGACACAAGCAAGGCACCCCCCAGGCCTTCAGCTGCACCCTGGAACCCCCAAACTCACCTTGGGCCATCCCAGCTTGGCAAGAGACAATGCAGCTCTAGGAAAGGAAAAATCAGCTTGTTTTTCAAATATGCAAAGACATCCACACGCTCTCTCCAGCAGCACTGCCACCAGCTGTACTACTTGGGGCAATTGTAGATAACGGTTTGATTAAGAATTTATACACGTGTTTTACTTTGTTTCTGCTGCTCCTGGCAGAAACAGCCCTGAGCTGAGAGATAAAACCTCCCAGCAGAGAAAATTCAAGTTTTAGCTAAAGGTAAACTCACTTTGGTTGGAAAATCCCTCCAGGCTGAAGTTTTTGGACCATCCATCCGAGGGGAAGCGAGGTCCCTGCTGTGGCTATGGGAACACCTTGGGCTCCTGCGCTGGTGTGGGGACAGCAAAGCCTCTCTCTGGGGACTTGCCTTGGGGTCCCAGGTGGGCAGTGGAGGTGGGATGTCCCTCTCCACGGGTCATCGGGGTCGTCAGAGGCTGGAATTTCCCTCTGTCACTCCCCGCCTTACCCAGGCAGGGGAAAACCCGGCCCGAACCTGTGCCTGGATGCATCAGGAATGCAGCAAAAGAATCAAGAAGCCAAACAGGCGGTTTGACAGTGTGCTTTGTCTTGCCAAGATGAAAAAAAAAAAAAAAAAAAAAAAAAAAAGAAGCCCAAACACAGATACTTACAAGAAAATTCAATAATGTTTTGTTTTTTTTCTAACAATGCCGGTAGGCTTGCTTTTATTTGTTACTTTGGGCATTTACATATAAATTGCTCTGTAATGGCTCTGCCCTCCCTCTCTTCAGAATCTGCTGCTAATGAGCTGCAGGAAAGGTCAGGGGGCTGAGCCCAGTGCTGCTGGGGGGCTGCGCTGGGGTCCTGTCCATCCAGCTGAGCTGCGGGTCCCTCCATTCCCTCCTGCCTGCTGAAGAGCTACCGGGCACCCAAAAAAGCCAACAGTCACCTCAAAGGTGCAAGACGAGTCCTGTCCCAGCAGTGATGCATTTTGCATCCCATTCCCAGCGAGATTCGGTCCCATCATGTAGATGCCTGTGTGTTATAATGGCACAGCTGGTAAAGAGGCTTGTGGGCTGGCATGAGTGGCAAGGGGATTAATTCAGTTTTTAACAAGCCTCCTCCAGACCAGCGTGCTCTTTGCTGCCAGCCTGATGAGCACCCTGAATGAAGGCATTCACCCCAAGACATCTCGGGGCACCCTGAGATCAAAGGGACAGAACTGGCGGCTGGGGCCCAGCGCCC
>NW_010120583.1:88484-92863 GCF_000699245.1 Pterocles gutturalis
GGGGGGACCCTGGGCACCTCCAAGCAGAGCCTGGCTCTGGGGGTCCCCGAAGGCAGGAGCAGGGCGGCAGCAGCCCATCTGCCCAATGCCGAGAGACGCAGAGCCGACCTAATTTCTGTCGTATCCCCAGGATGCGCTTGTCTCCGGAACCGGATAAGGCTCCCTTTGATCAAAGGAGACTTGTGCTCAAGTCAGCTTAGTCCATAAAGAAGGAAGGAGGAGGGTGTGGGAGGAGGGGGCCGCATGGCAATGGGAGAGGCGAGTGGGAACGGGCTGGAGAGAAACGCCATTGAGGGTGACAGGCTTTGAAGTGACAGAGACAGAAGGGCTGTGACACTCCCCAAATCCAGAAATGCCTCTGATGACAAGGAAAAAAGAAATAAAAGGGGGAAAAATATATCAGAGCAGCTTCATCATGGAGCCTAAGATAGAGAATGCCTTCAAGGGGGGTGATGTGTCTGCAGGAGCAGGGCACCCCTGCTTCACCAGCATCTCCTCATCGAAGATGAGCTGGTGCCTACAGCACATGGAGCCCCGACGCCTGCCCCTCATTGTCTAAAGGCTGATGGCAAAGCTCCTTCTCTGTGCTGTTTCCATGTGTCTTAAAAAGGGACAATAATTAACTGGCCGACTGCAGAGGAGGGAAGGTGTTCAGGTTTGGTGGCATGGGACAGGGCAAGGGTGGCTTTAGGAAAAGGTTGTGGTGTACCCAGTGGCTCCAGCGCCCTGGGGAGTTGGAGGGGCATTGGTGCTTGTCTCACCTTAGGTCTTGCAGGTGACCTATAACTTAAAAAGGAGGCAAGAGATAGTGATAGGAAGATCCAAAGTTTTGGAATTACCCTAAAACTCCAGGCAGTTCTACCACCTTGCCACACCTGTATGCCTGACACTCATACATGAGTCCGGGCCCAGCCCAGGGAGGACCACGAAACAGAAACCAACTGTCTACCAAAGAAGAGAAAACAACCCCTCTGCCGTCGGATGAAGAGGTTTCTGGGAAAATCCTGCATGGACAAAGTCAGTCAGTTCACATGCTGATTTGTGTCCCTTGAACACAAGGTGCTGCAATGCGTTTACAAGATACATCACTGCAGAGAACTGAGAATTTTTGCAGAGAATAAGGAGGTTTTTCTTATTGCAACATTGGTTTAATCTGATGGCTGTATTTGGTCAAAAACACGCACCCTGTTCATTTAGATGAGTCAGTGAAGTGAAGACAAAACCCTTAATGGCAAAGGAGCAAAGGACAGAGAACATCCTATATCATCCACAGGGAACTTTTGGCGGAACAGCAAAACTGAAAGAAGGCAGCAAATATCCTTTTCCCTCTGCTCTAAGCCTAACTTAAGCCCTCAGGGGCTTTGTGTGGGTGTCTCTGTAAAAGCACCTGCCAAAATGCTGCTGGCGTCTGCTAGGGAGGCTGCAACGCTGCCAACACGCCTTCCTCACACTGCGAGGGTTTATAGCAGATGAGTGTGATGCTCTGTGAATCACAGGTTTAAGGCCAAAACTATAAGAGTGAGCAGGACTGGGGCATATTTATCTATGGAAAAATTTGGCTGTCACCCTAGCATTTCTCCAGGTCAGCTGCACCGTTCCCTTCTTCCCAAATGGAAAGATTTTTGCTTAAAGATGTGTCCCTGGGGCTAATCAAGAAAAACTATATGCTGAATTTTTCCAAAAGATCCCCCAGGAGACTGGTGTAGCTCTGGGACAGGTCACCAGAGGCGGTGAAGTCTCCACCCTCGGAGGTTTCCAGGACATGGCCACCGAGAGCCGCGTGTGAGCAGATCTAGTGGCAGTGGCATCCCTTCTTTGAGCAGGAGATTGGAATAGAGACTTCTACAGAATCATAGAATAGAATCATAGAATCAGTTATGTTGGAAAAGACCTTTAAGATCACTGAGTCCAGCCGTAAACCTAACACTGCCGAGTCCACCACTAAACTACGTCCCTAAGCAGCACGTCTACAGGTCTTTTAAGTACCTCCAGGGATGGTGACACCATCACTTCCCGGGGCAGCCTGTTCCAATGCTTGACAACTTTTTCAGTGAAGAAATTCTTCCTAATATCCTGTCTAAACCTCCCCTGGCACAACTTAAGGCCTTTTCCTCTCATCCTACCACTTGCTACTTGGGAAAAGAGACCGACACCCACCTTGCCACAACCTCCTTCCAGGCAGCTGTACAGAGCCATAAGGTCTCCCCTCAGCCTCCTTTTCTCCAGACTAAACAACCCCAGCTCCCTCAGCCGCTCCTCACAGGACTTGTTCTCCAGACCTTTCACCAGCTTTGTTGCCTTTCTTTGGACAAAATTTTAACTATATTTTTCTTTATCTTGTTTCTTTATCTTTTTTTACCTTTCACCTTAGACATCCATGAAATAAATCAACCAGGAGGTTGGTTTAAAAGTCTGAAAAATTTCATTGCTGCATTGAAAATAGAAAGAAAGAAAATAACTTGTAAGAGATACCTGCTCCTTCTTCCTTGCAAATAAACTGGAGATGCCAGAAGTAGAAGCTCCACCAGACCTGCCAGGGAGCAACAAGGGGACAGCAGGGTCAGGTGCTGGGAGCACGGCCACTTCAGGGTGCAGAGCACAGCTCCAGGGCTGCTCTGCTCCCTCCAGGACTGCTGAACGTCTCCAAAAGCCATCTCTGGCAGGAGGATGTGAAAATCGCTACTGTATGAAGTGAGAAATATTACGCAAATTACCACCAATTTTGTATAATTTAGAGGACAACCTTGTCCAAGGAGACAATTAATCATTCCTCAGAACAAAAAGGGAAGTAAACAGCCTGAACAATAGATTCCCAAAGGTGGCAAGAGTGTGAAATCCCTCTTTTTATTAGTAGTGTCAACAGTATTGCAATTAAAACAGTTGGCTGAAGGAAGGAAAGGGAGATTTCAGCTCAGCCCATTGGATGTTCCCACTGCAGCAGTGTCAGGACACAGGCTCTCACTGGAAATCCAGATGCTCAGAAAGGTACCAGGTGATGGTGATTGCCACGGTGACTGTGGGTAACCTGGCCAAGGCAGGTACAGAACACCCCGGGAGGAGCAGCCTGTGCTGGCCGTGGACACTCAGCCCTTCCCACAGCAGGCGGCCAGGGGCCAGCTGGGGACCCCCCAGTACGAACCAGAGCACCAGCACCCAAGCGAAGGGCTGTTTTGGGTGATCAAGGACATGCTCATCATAGGCTGGTGAGGGATGCTCACATCCCACTTGTGACTGGTCTCACAAACCCTCCCATCTCTCAGCTGATCAGCAGAGAGCTTGTTGGAGAGGATCAGGACTTCTCCCTCCCTCGCCCCCCAGCCCTGCATCCTCGCAGGAAGCAAACCCCCTTTGCTGTAACCGATGGAGAGAATTCACTGCAATCTGTATTTCAGCAGCAGGTAGTTAACCCCCGGGGCAGAGCACATTGTGTCTATTTGCCTTGCTCTGCCTGGCCGGGAATTTAGAGCAAACCCTTTATGTCAGTGTTTGCTTGCTGAGCCATCAGAGCAGGCAGCCCTCTCTGCTCCTCATCCAAGGGATGCTCACTGGGCAGGGCAGCAAAACCTTCCCTCGACAGCCCTCGGCTGCAGAAGCCAGCCCAGCAAAAACCCTGGCCCACAACTGCCCGCTCCGGTACCGAGGCTGAGTTCCTTCCCTGCTAAAAGGAACTGATACAGGTCATGAATGCAGGCATTAAACACCTTACTGGCCCCAGCAGCAGGCAGATATTTAGACAAAAACTGATTTGTTAGTCCTTTAAGTTCCCAATAATCTGCATTTATTTTAATTGGCACTCGTGGCAAGCGCATTTACAGACAGCAGCTGGGAAGGTGTAATTACGTTACTATCTTCGGCATACCTACAGCCTAAGGGTTTACTGCTCACAGACAAAAAAAAAAAAAATAAAAAAAGAGAGAAGGAAAAGGGACAGCCACGAAGCCATGGGCTTCTTGTGATCCGGACCAGCCCCAGGCCAGCACGGAGGGTTTGCACATTGCACACAGCGCACTCGGTGCTGGAAGGAGATCGACGTTTGCCAGACTCCAAGGGCAGGACATGGGAGGTGAAAACGTGGCAGAGAACCTTGTAGGGTTTAAGAAATGCAGGGATTTCCCTGGAAACAGTAAATGCCTCTTGGGGAAATATGGAACACAAATAAAAGTCGTGGCGAGCTCGATCCCATGCTGCAGGATTACAGCAAGGGAGCAAAGCTTTGCAGGCGAAGCGTTGGGCTTGGGGGGACTCTGCCCTCCCCTCTCTGCCTGGTGCTGTCCTAGAATAGCTGTCACTCACTGAGACCAGGAAGACGGCATCTACTCACCTACCCGCTGGCTCTGCAAAGAGCAGTGCTGGAGGGAGAAAATCCTCCAGCCATGCCT
>NW_010120583.1:92881-94156 GCF_000699245.1 Pterocles gutturalis
CGCCCCCCCCCCCCCACCATTCTGAACCCCAGTCCTGTTCTCCAAGACCCCCGCAGCCCTCCCCAGCTTTGTCTCTCTTGCACGCTTAGTCCTAAACCTTTCTCCCCGTGCTACCTGCTGTATTTAAGCACGGCCACAAAGCCCAGCCTGGTGCCATTTGCCTGAATTGCAGGAGCTGCACGGGCAGTTCCCAAGTCAGGATGAAAGCACCAGCACCACGTCCAGCCCCACAGTCACCCCTTCCGTGCACAGGGCACAGCCCCTGCCCTGTTCCTCTGCCAGAAAAATACCAGTATCTCCAATTTCTGCCTCGATATTGTGCTGCTGGCTAGAGATCCTCCCACTCTCCATCACTAACCATGCACCCACAGTCCCCCCGCCACACAGACACTGTTCTTGTGGCAAAGAAAAATTGTCCGTAGGGAACACGACAGGCACCGCTGCGTGCCACCACCCCGACAGCTCACTGCAGAGGTGGGCTGTCTACCCCGTCAGGCTTTTTCCTGTTATTTGACTGGAAAAAAACCTCCAAGCTTTCCAACTTGTATTTTCCAAGACCTTCTGTGTTGGGTGGATGCCTGACAACATGCGAACACCTTCTGGCATTTCAGTGGGCTGCTGTGCATCAGCGGAGTGCTCTTGCTCCAAATACAAGGACTTTAAACTTTAGGAAAGACATGTTAAGCCCATAGAGTGGTTTTTTGCAGTTGGGCTAGTCTAAGAGCGTGCACAGAGCCCACGCGGCAGCTCAGCACCGTGAGTGGCAGCTCATCGAGCTGCTGTTATCCAAACCACCTTTAATCATGTTCATACCTTTGATATTTTAATAAGAGCTTGGTTTTCTTTTCCCCCCCTCTCAGAAAATAAATGGCCTGCCTTTAGCAGCTTAACTCTGGCCTAGAAGACTTTTTGCCTGTGAATAATAATTTATATCCACAGATTGTTTTTAACAATATCACAACACGCCCTCAACAGCTGGCTTAAATCCTCTCTGTCCTGGATCTATGAACGATGCAGTGAACGCCAGCCTGACCAGGATATTTAAAACTCAAGTGGAAAAAAAGCCCCAGGTTCATCATCAGTAGCAAAATGAACACCCTGGACAAAAGCCACGGACCAAAAATAAACCAGCGCTTGCCCAAATAAATGAGAAGCAAGAGCCAGAATAGAAATGGGGGGAATTACCTGCATGAATTGCCTCAGCCCCGAGGCTTGGGGCCGGCACGGTGCAGCACCAAATTTTGGGGACCCCCTGTTCTAGGGGGCCAGAGGCAA
>NW_010120583.1:94187-94486 GCF_000699245.1 Pterocles gutturalis
GAACTCCCCCCGCCCCCAGCTTCTCCCCCCACAGCTCAGCATCCTCATGCTGCCATCGCAATACCAGCCGGGCTGGACAGAGCTGGCTTTTAAAGTGGAGTTTGTTATTCCGTTGCGGTCATTTTCTATATTAATTTTATGCGGCATCAAAAGCCCTTTCATATGTTAAACTCTAATTCATATGCTAATACCCAATTTATAGCAAGGTAATTATTTTTTTGTCAAATTTATTATTCGGCATTCACTGAGGAAGGCAGAGGCAGGTGGGGGGGGGATTGTGGCACTCGTCAGCGTGGACT
>NW_010120583.1:94508-94821 GCF_000699245.1 Pterocles gutturalis
GCTGAAACCGGCTCCCATTTGATATAGGCATCCCAGTGCCATCTATTTACTTCCTTACTGGTGGCATCTCTGGCAGAAAGCTTGGGCAAGTCTGCTCCAAAGCTCTGAAACGGCCCCACTCTGCCCCCCAAAGCTGTCCCCATGGGGTCTGGGGGCTGGGGATGCGTCTGACCCCTCCTGAGCATGAGAGGAGGGGATTCTCGAAAGATGAAGTGAGGAGCAATGGAGTGATCCAGGCAGAAATCAGACAGAAATGAAACAGGCACCACCTCTGCTCACAGCAGCCACATTTCTGCCCCGTGATGCTCTGTGC
>NW_010120583.1:94838-102214 GCF_000699245.1 Pterocles gutturalis
TGCCCCTGAACGACTGGCGCTCAGCTGCCCGTGACAGCCAGGACGGGATGGGGACAGCCAAGGATGCCCCAGGCCCTGATCTGAGCACACAGCCCATGTACAGCACATCGCTTTACCCTCTCTCCCACCCCAAGAAGAGTTTTGCAAATCAGCAAGAGCACCCACACCTCCGCTACAAGCCTGTGATCAGGGCTGTGTTCACCCAGACACGTGGGAGAGCATTTCCCTTTCCAGCTCACCCCCATTTCACAGCCTGCCACCGCCGTGTCCTGCCATTGCCACAGCCTGCCACCGCCGTGTCCTGCCCTGGGTGGTATCACCCGCCCCGGCACTGCTCCAAGGGGCTCATGAGAGCCGAGCGAGGAAACGCGTGGAGAGGGCAGCGGAGCGGGGATGGGGAGCATATGCTAAACATACAAACCCCACGATAGCAGTTTAGCCTTCACCAATTTTTTTTTAACAGTCTATTTTCTGCTTGAGGAAGCAGGTGCATTTCCCATCCTTGCAGCATCAACAGCCGACAGGCTGTCAGAGGTGTGATGGCTCCAGGACAGTTCCACTGCCTCGGATTTCACATTCCTGACACATCCGATAATTATGCTAAATGAGCTCACCTCATCTTCAGCCTTCAGAGCTGCACATATTAAATTAAGTGAAAGCTGTTAGCATCGCAGTTAAGAAAGGCAAGAGGAGAGAGGCACCAACCTGCCATGCAGCGGTGACGGGACAGGGCTCACAGGGTCCCCCCCCACCGCTGCTTTGGCAGATGACCCACCTGAGAGGGTGAGGACCAACCCTCTCCTTCCACCAACTCAACCAACACCCAACATCTACCAACGCTGCCCATGGGACAGACGGTGCAAACGGCAAGAGCACCGTGCTGCTGCTCTCCCCCTTCCCTGGAGCCAGCCAGCGCTGCACCAGCTTCTCCCCATCTCTCTTTTCAATTAACCCTTTTTCTCAAATCCTGCTCTTAATACCCCAGCCCATCCAAGGGATTTTGCACATTTATATTTTTGGTTTTCCATCTTACATTTTTAACAGAAAAAAACCCCTACGATTTATTCCACCGATATGAACAAACTCCACTACGTAAAACGAAGCTGTAACTCCCTCAAGCTAAACTCCAAATTCATTTCATAATCCTTAGATAAAAGCTTAGAAGTCAGAATATTCATTACCAACCCGGGCTCCACGAGCAGCCGGGGCAGTAATGGAATGGAGCAGATTTGACACAGGGGATGTTGCTACAGAAATTAGCCTGTCATAAGATTACAGGGACTAAGTGTTATTGGGTGATAAGGTGTGATGTGTTAATATTAAATTATCTTGCCAGTTAAAAAAAAAAAAAAAAAAGGCACTGATGAAACTCACATTTATTAAAAGCCCTGAATATGATATTAAAAGATCTCAGATAAACCAGTTTATTTCTGTGCTCGAGACCAAATTGAAAGAATTCTCCAGGAGGGATTTCTTTCACTGGAGCATTACAACAATAAAACAACAAAAAAAAGTGCCTTTAATAAATGTTGCAAGCCTTAAAAATTCCAGACTAATCTCTCCAGGGAGGGTTCATTAACCCTTCATTCCCTTTCTTGTTGCATCAAAACAGGGATTAACCAGAGAGTGTTTCCATACGAAATAATGCTCTGTACGTCCCAAATCCTCTCTCTATAGCGAGAGGAGATTAACCCCGCCGCTCTGTGTGACACGAGGCTGGGATAGCACGGCAACAAAGCTTTCTGGCAAAAACAACCCATATAAACCACAAGCATAAAGCTTAAGTGATTTGTCCAAGTCATTGGGACCAGCAAGATAACAATAGGGCCATACAGCATCTAGAGTTTGCTTAAAAATTTGATTTGTTGCCATCAGACAGCAACAAATAACACTGACACCCAGTGCACGCTTGCTCTGAAGCCGTGCGGTTACATCCATCACACACCATCCACGCTCGTGCACTCACCAGTTTAAGCCAAGAGGAGCGGGAGGGATTTATGGGGCAGCCACAGAGCAGGGACGGAGCCTGGGGGAGCACAGCCCCGGTGGCGGGGTGTACCCCAGATAACCCATATCTATGCACTGCAGCCAGCACCGGCGGGCTCCGCAGGGGGACCCCCGCCCTGTACATCGTCCTGGAGCTCCCAGGGGTGTCAGTGGGCACCAGCCCTGCTGCACCAGGGGGTTCGGCTGCAGTTACATCTAGGTTGGAAATTAGAAAATGTTCTCTAATCGCTTGGAGCAATAGAGCGAGAAGTATAATTAGCTTTAAAAGGCTGCTAAGTTCATTAAAATGAAACATGAGCCAGTACGTTCAAATAGGAGAGATGGAAGCTCCACTGGCCCCAGGTCCCTGGACCCCACAGGTGCTTCGCTGTCCCTCCAGATAGCAGCGAGTTGTCGTCCCCCAGGGCAGCTGATGGACCACTGGGAAAGGCTATAGAGGGGGTCTATAGTCCTAGAGCCCCCAGATCCCTAAAGGGACCTCTGGGAAGGGGTCTATAAAGTCCTAAATAACCACTTGTGGTGTTTTCTCAAGTCTCAGCTGTTTCTTTTTTTCCCCTGAAGAACCCCAGCAGTGTTTTCACTGATGCTCGAGGAGGGAGGTGATGGTGCCCAGCACGGCAGGGGTCGTCCCCACTTGGCAAAGACAGAGGGGGGCAGACAGACTGCAGCCCCCTCCCTGCCCTCCATCAGCTGTTACCACCAGTGTGGGGTGCCCAGTGGAAGCTGGGTTTCAGATGGGGGTCCAAATTACTGCCTCCACTTCAGGTCCTGAACCTTTTAAGTACTTTGTCCCGCTGTCACTGCCACCTGGTCTCTCTACCCCATTCCTTCACCCTCTCTTCTTGTTTAATCCCTTGCCATTGTACAAAGTCAAACTCAAGGCATGGACCCCTCTCTCTTGAGAGCTAAAGCCCCTTCTGTGGCTCCTCTCCCCCCACCCACACCCGCTCCAAGCTGGCAACAGGGACCACGCGTGCCAGCATCCCTCTGCGCAGCTAATGAAAAGCCAAGGACCTTCCCCACCCTCTGACCAGGGGTGAATCGCAGTAACACAGCTTCAGAGGTACCACAGTTCTGCCCATGAGCCAGCCAACTAAATTATTCAGATCTTTTAAAATCCAGCCACATTACATCTCACTCCTCTTTGCTCTGATGCACTCAGCACAGCTCCGGCTTCACGTGAAGCAGAGGAATCACAGAAATGAACTCACACTACTCCTGTACTGACTTCTGACCCGCAGATTGTGCCATCCTGAGCTGGCTGAAAGCTGTCCAGAAATCAAGCAGCTAGGAAAATGAATTTTTCTCCCCGGTTACAGCAAATTTTACAGCAGTGGGATGTTTCTGTTCTCTCCGTACAAAGGATTACACTTTTTAAAAATATTCTTTCTGTGAAATCTTTTGTGACCTACAAGCAGCATTAAAATGCAACTCGGGGACGCTGAACAAGGCTATGCATCCATCGGGGGATTTGGAAGCGAACACAGCATCGGCGCTTAACAAATAATAAATAACCATCATTAATTATTGATCACAACCCCAGCTAATCAAGTTTCGCCCCTGTGGTTACCATGATACCAACAGACCCCTTTGATACAGCCCGCGAACGGCCTTGCAGTGTGCTCACCCAGCACGCAGCTCTCCTCCCTGGAGCCCACCCGCCGGAGCGGGGATTTGGAGAGGGGGTAAGAGCTGATGCCCCCCCCCAACACACAGAGCCCATCCACTGGGCTCCCAGGGGCTGTCTGCACACAGAGTTTCCAGGGAAGCGGAGCCGCCTGCGATCACATCCCAGGGTGCGGTGGGGCTGTGATGGGGTGGGAAAGTCTGGAATTCCAGCGGATGGTCTGCACTGCTGGGCTGAGCGCTAAGCCAGCGCCAGCTTCAGCTCAGCTTGGGGTTTTTTTTGGTTGTGCAGCCTGGGAACGGGTCCAAGAGCAACCCCATGAGAGCAGCACCACAACCTTGAGGATGCACAGCCCATCACGGCCAGACCCTGCCACTGAACCCCAGCTCCATCCACACCAGCCAACCACAGCTTTTAGGTCAGGGCAGCTCCCCACGATGGGTCAGGCAGGGATTTGTCCCCCCAGCACCCACCATAGCCAGGCAAAGCCACCGCCTCCGCAGCAGCGGGTCCTGCTCTGGACGGGGAGCGCGAAGGGACGGCATCGTGCTCTGCCGCCTGCCCTTATTTCACAACCAATTTGTAAAAGTGTTATACAGAAAACTCTGTCTCACGGTGCTGACAACAGATGACTGCCTGCTCCCTTTACAGGGCCATTAAATCCTGTTATTAAATGCAAGCCATTATCAGGATGTCACCGCCGTCTCTTGATGAAGCTGTATACCTGTGCAGACAGCTAGCCCCTGTTTGCTTATTTACTATTCATTATTAATGCTCTGGATTGATTTCCTTCATCTTTATGTCCCTGTGGCTGAAGGATTTAGTTTCTCGGTGTGAGCCCAGGGCACCAGACCTTGCTCCATCCACCCTCGGGGGCATGTAGGAATGCGAAGCTCTGCCATTGCCATCCTGCCCCAAAAACTGCCCGATATTTGGGCAGGGTGGCAATCCCACTGCTTCTGCTGTTTTGCTGAGCCCTTGGTTGTGCAGAATGATGAGCTGACCATAGACCCCTGGTTGCTTCCAACCAATATTTAAGGGCATTTCTAACAACCTGTCCTGCAAGTGACTAAGCAGCTGCTGCCATGTCAGGGAGCAGTGGGACCACCCATTTGAGGGGGCAAGAAGGTATGAAAATCTGGGGGTTTTTCTCCTAAAACCTCGTGTCCGTGTCCATTTCTCCATGCAGAAGAAGCTGGAAGAGCAAATGGGTCTTACCAGGACCAGAACAGGGACCTGAGCTCCACATTCCTGCAAGAGGAGATGCAGCAAGCCCACCCCTTTTCCTTGAGCTTCCCAAGCATGACAGCTATTTAGCAAATAAGAATAAAAGACAAAAACATTTGCTGAAGTCCTTAAAGCAACATTTCTGGAAGCTTTGATAACTCTGCAAACAGAAGATTGTGCAAATGATTTACCTGCATTCATATTTCCCAGTAGATGCACCCATCCCCTAGACAATTTGTAAGCCTTCATCCAAACCAAACATCCATCTTTCTTTCAATGACATTATGACCCTTCCCAAAACCTCCTTGAAAACGGGCATTTTAGTGATTCTTTCCTGCTGGAAGCAATAACAGAGCTAAAAACCCATCAGACCTTCCCAAAGGGCATGGGACAGGGTTCAAAACCAGGAGGCTTTTAAATAGTTTTCACAAGCCTTCCTCTCCAGGACACCATGGGTTTGGTAGCAAGGCATTCCCACGTGAGGATTTAACTGAAATAAATGCTCTCCCCCTGCCACCCCAACCCCAGGCAGGGGGGCTTCTCTCACCCCCGCCCAGCCCTGCCCCATCCTCACTGTGGGTGCCCACTGGGGAGATGGGAACGTGCCAGTCCTCATCCTTCCCTCTTACAGGGAAGGGCAAAGGCATCCTGCAAACCATGTGTCATTTTTAACACTCCTCTACTGATTTTTAAGCACCCATCACTGCTTCTCAGGCTGGGGAGCCCTCCCGACACACAGGTTTAAATTTGCTTTTTCCTCGGCATGTTGGAGAAGCTGCTTCAGGAGCACATCCCAGCGATGGACCCAGACAGTGACACATCCGTCTCTAAGAAATTAGGATAGCGAGGATGGCCATCCCTGGGAGAAGAGCTGCCTCCTGCATTATACAAGCTCCCCAACCAAGCTGTATTCCCTCCTGCTCAGGCAACACAGGCTTGTTAATTTGTGCTGGAAAGCAGGGAATTAAGTATTCCCCTCCCTTGCTGCATGGGGAATAGCCTCAATTGCCCAGAAATCTCCCGTGACCTGTCCTTTAAATAAAGCTTAAATAAAGCCATGCTGGCCTTTAGGCTTATGGCAGAATATTAAGAAGTATGAACAAATATATACTTATATACAGACAAATACATAGACAATACCCTCCTTCAAACTGCCCAGCAAGTATAATAGGCAATCACACCTGTCTTCAAATACCTACAGCAGAATACTGTGGGGCAGGCCATTAACCCTTCCTTACCCCACAGGACGCCAGACAGACACTTTGGAGAGATGCTCCATTGCAGGGCACTGGCCCTGAGCAGCCCCATCCCTGCTCTCCCTTCTCCGCATGCTATTATCCACAAGATCAGGCAAAACGCTCTCAAAAATGTTCTGATTATTTCCTCGGAGGGAGCATAAGCAGCCTTTCAGCCTAGGTGACCTTGGGGGCTTTGTCTTCCATCAGATAAGTAATCCCCCTGGCTGGAGGGAGGGAGCGAGGGGCCGAGAACCCCCCGCTCCGTGGAGGGGCCCTGGCCCCCATCCCTGGGTTCCAGCTTTGCATCCCTGATGCTCCTCTGATAGCTGTCAGCTGTTAAAGTCCCTGTGACACCCCATCTCTTTATAAAGTCTTCCCCAGCGTCTAACACCACGGTGGGAAAAGTGCATCCCGGTCCCTGCAGAGGAGGAGGAGGAGGAGGAGGGTGCTAGGGGCGGGGATGCTGCAGGGAGGGGATGGATGGGGATGCACAGGGACCAGGCACCATTTGCAATCCCCCTTCCCACCCAAACTGGAGCATTGTACCCTCTACAGCAGGCCAAGCAGGATGGGGAATTTTCCCTCTCCTCATTCCTTTGGTCCCCAAGGCATCCCCAAGCATCCCCCAAGCTCCACAGATCTCGCATCGCTCCAGGGTTTAAGGTAGATTCTTGCTGCCTGACTCAAAGGATGTGGAAAAAAGCACAAAATGGGATTTAGAGAGCAAAGCTGTTACTGGGAATAACAGAGAGTGGAACAGGGGATGCCTCTCGAACCGAGGACCCTGCCCAGGTCACACTGTGCTGCTGCCTTCCCGGGCAGGGGATTGCCCATCGGTGCAACAGGGACATGGGGAAGGAGGAGGACATCCAGGAGAGCATTTCCCCAGCCCTCGGGCCAGCACCCCCCTGCCCCAGTGTCCCCGCTCAGCTCACACCCAGGGGACAGGGTGCCCACCACGCCCCACACCCGCAGGAGGAGAGCGGGGATGAGCCTGGCTGGACAGGCTGTCATCTGTCAATGGCATCGATTATTTCTGTAATCAGCACCTCTTTGCCGAAACTGAACGTCAATTATTACAAGAGTCCAAAACAAAAATAACCCAAAGGAGGGAAAAACAGAGAATTCAGCAGCTGTCCTTCTCCCGCACCGTGCGTGTTGGGTCAGTGCCATCTAGAGGCAGCAAACCAGCCGAAAGCACCCAACAGCACCCACAGCCAGGGTCACCCCACGCCCACAGGCCGTGTGGCCCCAGCACGCCAGGGAGGGACACCCAA
>NW_010120583.1:102434-102765 GCF_000699245.1 Pterocles gutturalis
ATTAATATGCATGCGGCTGTATTAATAGAGCTGGCTAAACACCGCCTCGGGCCAGAGGAATATTTCAGCATTTCGTTTTCATCCCAAATTAGACTGAAACAGCTAAACAGGACCTTTTTTTTTTTTTTCCACTGATGGATAGTTCAGGAAAAATATCAAATGAGAAAATGAGATCTCATCAGTGGGGTCCAGGCTGGGGGTCTGTCTGCCTTACAGTGTCCTTATTTCGGTGCGACAAATCTGCACATGGGACCAAACCGGCTCCCCCAGCCCAGCAATTGCCCCCGATATGGCTGCAGACACCCCTGTAAATAAAGTCGGGACAAGGCTC
>NW_010120583.1:102775-103087 GCF_000699245.1 Pterocles gutturalis
CAGCCAGGAAGGGTGACATCAGCTCCAAACCTGGGACCAAACCCTGTGCCATCATCAAGCCCAACGGAGCCTCAGGCACAGCCCCACGGTCCCTGCATCCATCCCCCCAGGAGCAGCGAGGGCTCCAAAAGCATCTCCACAGCACAAACCTCTCCATTCGCTTTTGTTCGCTTCTTTTTTCAAAAAATAGGATTTTCTCTTCAACATATTTAAGAGCGGGGAGCCTGCATAATGAAAGAATAAAATTGCTTTCTATCCCTGGAAACCCTGTCCTATTTTGCAATGATTAACTCACTGTATTTGCATACTGCC
>NW_010120583.1:103103-103446 GCF_000699245.1 Pterocles gutturalis
GGGACAATTTCCAAACACTTTCTAATCTTGCACAGAGCCTGCACGCAGTGTTGTCATTTCCTGACAACCCCCAGCATGGCTACATCTGCCAAGCTCCACTTTTGCTTCCTTTTATTAATATTATTTCACATTTCCGTTGCCAGCTTGCCCACAGCCAGCGCCCTGCCGTGCTGGGTGCTAGACTAATGAGGAGGAGGATGCCTTCCCCACCGCGGAACATTGCTGCATAAATCAAATGGTGTTTGCATGAGCAGCAGGCTGCTGAGACCTGTGCCCACACAGGCACATGAGGGCATCACGTCTTTTGTTGCGTTTTTATGCCCACGCTCCCATTTGGGGTATT
>NW_010120583.1:103473-103805 GCF_000699245.1 Pterocles gutturalis
CCCGGGGGGGTTTGCATGTGGGGGTGTCCCAGGATAGGGTCTCCCCACACACACCAATGCTAACAGGCCCTTAAATACACCCAAACATCCCAAGATGATAACTACCTACTAGTACCTATCGATGAAACTGCAACAGGTCAGCCCAAACAGCCCCAAATGACACACTATAGATCCTAGAGCATCCCTCCAAGGAAACACAGAAACTCCGGTGATTTTGGGGCTGGGAATGCAATTGGAAATCAAAAGGTTTGGGGACTCAGTAATCACCATCGCAGGGTTTTATTAGGCAAATTATTACTGAGCAAGTAAATAAAGCAGCAGGAAACACAGCG
>NW_010120583.1:103836-111585 GCF_000699245.1 Pterocles gutturalis
CGATAGCATGGTTCGATCTGGGGCAGCCTGAGCACGGCCTCGGACGTGATCCCGCGGTGCTGCCAAAGCTGGTGTCACAGCCAGCGCCGGGGGGGGACATGCCATTGCACAGGTGCTCGAGTGGAAGCTGAGCAGGGATTAAAACAATAAACACCCCAAAAAACAGCTAGACGAGCGCAGGCTGGGAGAGGAACGTCTCAGGGGTCTTTGCTCTTTTACATCCCACTGGCCCATCACTGCCTGTCCCGTGCCACAGCCCGGTGGATGCCAGTAATGCCAGGCAGCACGTGCACACCACGAGGCCTTTTTCTGCTCACAAAGCTCCGGCAGCACAGATTAGCTGTCCTCTGCTGCACACCCCTTGGCGCAGGACTGTTCCCTCCCAGCACAAAGGGAAGGAGCCACACTGCAGTTTGCAGAGCTTGGCTTCCCCCGCACAGGCTCACGTGTGGCACTCTCTCCCCCGGTGAGGTGTAAAGCCCAGCACGGAGCACTGCGAAAGCTTCCCATCATGGAGAAAAGGGAAAAGTTTCCCATCTCCACACCAAGCCATGGTCAAACCGGACTGCAGCATCCTTGTGTGCCTTGACCGTGGCATGGGGTCAGGCACGGAGCTTTCCATGAGCAAAAAGCATCCCACAGACGCATCCCACAGACACATCCCTGCTCCAGGGCCTCAGGACTGACCCACAACCCTCTTCCATGGACAGCACCAACAGAACTCCCCTGGGCGCTTATTTATGGGACCAAAGGTGATCAAATCCCTGATATTTGTTAATAAAGCATGCAGAAGTGAGAGCCACCTCTCTGCCCCGGTGGGGATACATCATCGCTCCCTCCAACGCCCGGAATTTCTGTGCTTGATGCACACAGGCTGCATTACTCATTGGGGGTAACACAAAGCGTGGCCAAGCCCAAGGAAATAAATCTGCACACTCGGGAAGGCTGCGCGGGACCAACCCACGCCCACAGGGAGCAGCCCCGGACAGGGACTTTGTCACGGCTGAGGAACACGAGCACTGGCCGTGGACACGATCACCCCTACAGCCATGCACCCAGCAGCCCAGCAAGCTGGTGCAGTGCTTTCTACCTCTTTTTTTTTTTTTTCCCTAACCCCTTTTCTTTTTTCCCCATCTCCTTTTTTATTCCACCCCCCCCCCACCACTTCCTTTTGCAAAGGAAACCAGCAGCCGTGATCTCCATGGGAGAGGGTTGCTACTGTCCCTCTCTGTGCAAACACGGAGGAGAGCCCTCCTGGCCCCCGACACCTCCCGACACACGCAGATGGCCCCACACTGCTGGATGCTGCTGGAAAGTGGCGGTACCCAATATGTCCCAAATTTCCCGCTGCACCAGCCCAGCTCTAATCAGCTTTGGATTACCATCGTCTTCTAAAGTACCAGCCTCTGATAACAGCCCTTCGGTTACCGACTCTCTAAATCTCCCGAGTCACGCAGATGGTTTCCCCCCAGCAACCCAGCACCAATTACCAGGAAGTGAAAAGAACCCCAAAATATGAAAAAAAAAGTTAATAATCAGGTGAAAGCAGATGCTGTTGCAATAAGCAGACAGTGGGTATTTTTTTTGCTGCAGCAGCACAACTACAGGGGCTATAGAGTGAAATCAGACAGCGGTGAATTTACAACCGACCACTTTCCCACCATTAACCTCTGGAAGACGCTGCCACAGGCTGTCTCTGAGGTTTCAGCGGTGCAGGGCTCAGGCTGGTCGGACGTTCCGATTGATGGTGAGAAGAGCCATGGCCACCTGAAGCACAGGAGGAAAAATGCCCTATGGGTTTCAGAGGTTTATCCTTCAGCACGTAGTCCAAGTGTTGTCCGAGCACATGAAGAATTTCCCTTTTATCAACATTAACCATTTTTTCCCATCCTTCCCTTGAAGCTACTGGCATGTGTAGCAGCAAGAACATTCTCCACAGCAGCTGGACCTGCCTGGAGTGTACTTCTCATCTCTGATTTTCCAACAAGTCCCCAGGGGCTCCTCACCTGAGCTCCTTCTCCCACATCAGGACACCCTTTGGTCTCCAGCTCCCCGGGTGCCATTTTCCAGGCAGGGACGTGCTTTGGGGAGGGGCTGCGCCGACCCCAGTGGTGCACCCGGGGGTCACGGCACGCTGGGGCCAGCTCTTCTACCCATCACATATTGGAAAGTGGAGGTCCTGAAAATCAGAGATGGCTGCTTTTCAACAGTTCTCCTCATTCCACTCGATTTTGGGTTTAAACAACCTTGCAGAAGGGTTTTCATCAATCCAGTTGCCTCGAGTGGTAAAACTCAGGTCATGTGGGAAAGATGCAGGGCCCAAAAATAACTCCAGCAGCCAGAAAACAGAAATAGGTTAATGATCAGGTTTTTTAAAGTCTCTTTCTTCCTGCCAGCCCGGTGCCCAGGGTGTGTCCTGGGACGAGGACGCTGACTGTCCCCAGGGACCACATTTTGCAGCACTGATGTATTTTAAAAGCCTCCATGTGCCTGAATCCCAGTGCAATGTGTTGGGAGACAGGATCCCCAAGGTGCTGCTACAGCTCATTGTCTCCTTGGCAGAATACGGTCACATTCTGGTACCCGGTGCTGGGGAAAAGCTTCACCTCCCAGGTCACATCAGTGCCCGTGCAGCTCACAGCAAGCAGCACAGCCTGCGGGGAGGGACACGTGGCAGGGCCACCGCTAACAAAGCCCGGCATGTCCCGATAAGGCTCCTCCGGTGACCCCGCGCCGGCCGTTTGGCGTCCTCACCGAGCGCCGGGGCAGAGGGCATGGGAACAAAGAGCACTCCACAGCCCAGCCAAGCACAAAGGAAATAAAGGAGGGGAAAAAAAAAAAAAGAGCTGACAGAGTGTGGAGAGAGAAACTTTACAGGTTCCTGCTTTCATCCCTTTCCTCGTGCTGTACGGTGAATGGGAAAGGACAAAGAGAAGAGCCCAGCACCCTGCGGGGATGCTCTGCGCTGGCTCTCGCCATCACACACGGTCATCGGCATTGCCACCGCACATCATTTTCCTCCGGGTAGGTCAGCCGGTGGTTTTAAACTCTTTAACATTTTCAAAAGGCCGATAAGGTAAATCCTCCAGGCCCTGAGTGAGGCTGCCACTGGACCCCACAGGAGCTTTGCCCGAATGCTGTAGGATTATTATAACTGCAACATTTCTGTGGATTCAGATCTGAGCCTTTTCATATGCAGCCTGGAGCTGCAAGTTTTGCCAGTGAATGGCCCTGATAAAGCCCTCCTGATTTTCCCCCCATTTTAATATAATTGGTATTTCTCTCCCTGTAATCCAGACAACTCCTATTCTATGCCATTTCACACCAGCACCGAGGATTTACTTTCTTCCTCACAAAAGGGAAAAATCAGTTTCTCCACCCTGTGCCCCAAATACTTCTTTTCTGCCTGAACAACCCCCGTGGCTCTTATGGTACCAGGATGGACCCAGGAACCCCAAAGCTGAGACCGGAGCCCTGAGTCCCATCACGCCTGCCTGCCCCGCTCCCAACAGGCTGGGAAACGGACGGAAAAACAAGAGGGAGTTCTGTAGACACCATCCAGGTGTTAAAACGCTGCCCGACAGAGCCTGCCCATGTCGGTGGAGGCACAGGGGCAGCCCCAGATGGGTTGGGAGGCTGGGTGACCCCAGGAGCCACAGGTGAAGCACCCAACGATGCTCGGGGCCAGGGTGGTGACAAGCCAGCCCCACCTGGGAGGGTGGCACTGGGGATGGGGGCTCACCACGGGCCAGCTGTCCCAGCTGCTGGGGGTTTTCCAGCCAGCAGAATTAAGTCTATCCATTCGGCTTAGCGTCCTGAGCTGCTCAGCGGCTTTGCCAGCTCCTTCTGCTGGCAATGGGTGAGGACCAGGGGGATTAGTGCCCGACAAGAGATGCTGAAGCAGCGTCTGGAGGAAGGAATTCTTTTCTTGTTGGTCTCTTTTAGGTCGTCAGTATTCATGATGTCTCCTCTTAGTGATGTCCCAAGAGATGCTATCACCCAGCAAAGAGCGGGAGCTTGGTAGGTGCTGTCCCCTTCAAATCCTCATTTTCTCTGCATGTGACTGCAAGGTGACACTATGGAGAGGTTGCAGTAAGCGTTCTCCATCTCCTATGGATCACCACAGGGGAAAACTGAGCCTGAAAGGAGGAAAATATATTTCTTTGCTGGGACAGTGCTGTGCCACACCAGGCTCCGCGAATAAGCTTTTCCCTGAAGGTCTGAGCCTGGCGCAGGAGGGTCACACTGCAGCCGCGCTGGCACTGCCCCGCTGCCCGTCTCAGGGGGGATGCGGGAACAGCTCCTGCCAAGGCGCCAGCACAGCCCCAGAGCAAGGGGAAAGGATGAGGAGTGAGACTGCAAACCCCAGGTAAATGTCTAAAAAAAAAAATCCAATGAGCCACACTTACAAATGCCTCCAATTTAAAGGCAGATTTCTCATCGGCTCAGCAAACCGCTGCTCCTCGAGGCACGGGCTCGTGCTGAATGGGCTGTGCCTGGGCTGGGAGAGAAATTGCAGCTGGAGCCACAGAGCTGAAGTCCCCGTGGTCCCCAAAGCTACACAAGTACAAAGCTGAAGGCAACCCTAATGTCCCTGTATTTTGGTGAAAAACAATCTGGAAAATGGGCAATAACAAGGGGTGCTTCCAAGGGCTGCAGCCCCGGCACTGCGGAGGCTGTGCACGGCCAGTGGAGCCCAGGGGCTCTCCTCGGTGGCGAAGTTCCCACCCTGGAGATGAGCTTTGACCACCAAAACAGTTGAGCCCATACCATCTAGAAAGGTTATCGGCTATAAAATGACTCCACACTTGTCCAAAGAAGCTCTATAAAGCTTTGATTTCCCTCAGTGGAGAGAGGAAAACTGGGGCTAATGTCACCCTCCAGCAAAAGGTCCTTCAACTGATTTGTCCTCAAATTGCCACTTGCTCACTCAGTCGAGGAATCACACATGTGCCCACTGGAAGGGACCAACAAGAACTGGGGAGCTCCACTGAGCATCCCTCCTTCCTGGCAGGCGGACAGGAGGGAGCAGATGCTGATATTTGCTGCATCCGCAAATGCGTCTCAGGGCCATGAGATCCGGGACCCCAGGCACAGAGCAATACAGTCCCACCCCAAGGAGCTTGCTGGCATGGCATCAGTGACCATCTCTGCTGCACAGAATGCATTTCTCATTTGATTTTATTAACCTTCACATGTCTAGACACAAGGGTTACGATTTATAGCTCCCACACAGGAAAATATGAAATCGCCACATCTCCCTGTTTAAGATACTTGCAATCACAATGTGAGATCTGCCCCATCATTAAATGCTGGTCCCAAATCCACTGATACATGGGAAGCAATTTCCTAGAAGGTGGGAGAGCCCAGCTAACCCTCCACCCTTGCATCCAGCACACCACTCGGCCCGTTTGCAGCACATCACCCTGCTCAGCTATCTCACCAGCCCGGGCCACGATCTCATTCCTGATACAGGAACCCATTGCATCTGATTTATTGCATTCAATAAGGAGAAGGAATTTAAAACAGAAGATCTATCCAGAGACAAGCTTTTGAAACATTTCTGCATCTCTACCTTTGTCCCCAGCATCCCAAAAGCCTGGGACTTGTTTGGAAGGGAGGCAGTAATTTGGGGCAGTTTGCAGCAGAAGCCAAGGAGCTGAGCTAAAATGCACCTTAAGGATGCAACCTCATGCATCCTTTTCAAACACCTGCATCTTAATTACCCCAGAGAATAAATTTCTGATACTGGAAATGCAGCTAAACTAGTTGGGGTGTCTTTGGTTCCTTCCCAGTCCATTTTGACACTGGTTCCTTCAAAGCCAACCATAAAGCCAAAACCATTTCCTTTAACGCACTTGACGGGGATTTGATGTGAGTGATGGGCTCTTTCACCTGCTGCTGCTTCAAAAAAGGATGTAGATAAAAAGATGAAAGAAAAAGGAAACCTCGTGTAACTAAGTATTGCACCAAGACACTCGCTTGCCCTGCGCCTGCTCCACCAGCATGGAAAAGAAAAAGGAAACCTCATGTACATAAGTACTGCACCGACAGCCTTGCTTGCCCTGCGCCTGCTCCACCAGCATGGCCCACACATCACGGTGACATCTTGCTGCTCCGAGCGGGCGGCGGCAGCAGCACCCTGCCCATCCCGGTGGCCTCTGCCCATGGGACCGGGCTCCTCTGTCACCTGGAACACCAACAGCCAGCCAACTTGTCCTGCCGGGACAGGTCCCCAGGCGTCTGTCGGCTGCAGCCTCGTTAATACAGCGAAGCTACACGGGGGGTTTGGGTACTGTGGTCCCACCCTGAGCCAGCTCAGATGTTTCCACAGCCCTTCAGCATCTCAGCTCCCTGAGCCCATGCCAGGAGAGCCCTGCTGCCCTGGGAGCACGCTGTGCCAGCGGGACAGGGCAGGGTCCCCCCGGTCCCTCTCTCCTTCCAACTGCCCCCACAGCCTCTGGGGACTTGTTCGCAGTTTTTCCCCTACTTCTTTCCTCTAGGTCTAGAGGGTCAGCCTTACTTGCAGGAGAGGGCAGCTGGGTATTGAAAGGAAAGTCTTTCATCTCCCCCTCCAAGAAGCCGAGCAAGCAGAACCCAACTGCACAAGGAGATCACAGAATCACAGAATCACAGAATGTTAGAGATTGGAAGGGACCTCGAAAGATCATCTAGTCCAATCCCCCTGCCGGAGCAGGACACCTAGATCAGATCACACAAGAACGCATCCAGGCGGGCTTTGAATGTCTTCAGAGAATCACAAATGGTTTGGGTTGGAAGGGACCTTAAAGCCCATCCAGTGCCAGCCCCTGCCATGGGCAGGGACACCTCCCACTAGCCCAGGTTGCCCAAAGCCTCATCCAGCCTGGCCTTGAACCCCTCCAGGGATGGGGCTTCTTTTGATGCCGTCCAGGACACGGTTGGTTTTTGGGCTGCCAGCGCACATTGCCAGGTCATGTTCTCCTCTACCAGCACGTCCAAGTCCTTCTCCTCAAGCCTGCTCTCAATCCCTGCCCCACAGTCTCATCTCACACTGCTCACAGCTGTGAGGGCTCGAAGCGTCCTGTCGCACCTCCCTGCATACCCAGGGGCAGCTTCCCCTTGCCGCCGTGCACATCTGCACCAGGCAGGATTTCAAGCATGCACACAGCAAATCCATCCTCACCATGGCTTTCAAGCAACCCCCTGGGCTGTGCTATCTGCTCCCAACAAAGACTGCAGGAAAAGGAGCTGCTTGTTTTATCTGAGAGCATTACCCAGCATCAGAGAGCTGCCACCCTTCCCACTAACCTCGTGGGTACCATCCGCTGCAAAGAGAGCATCAGCCAGGGCCAGGTAGAAGTGTCTCCTTCCCAGGAACAGAACAGGGGAGGGAGAGGAGCAAATAGGAGAGGAAAGATCAGGATGAGGAGATCTGAGAGCTGACAGCGCTCTCGTCTATCATGGCAGGTCTTAGCCTCAGCGCTCATTAAAGCCCTGGGTCTTCAAGTTATATGAATTAGAAGTGGTAAAAAAAAAACCAAAACAACCTCTAATGGAATGGTTTCCTATAGAACAAAGAATCGGCACTTCTGCTGAAAAGTGGAAAAAATCTGTTTTGACTTGAAGATCTTTTGCTATTGTAAGTGAAACAAAGAGGTAAATACATTTCAGTTAGGTTTTATCACTACAACTCATTCTGACATTTACATTGTATTAAAGTTTTAATATTAATGCTGTGCTGCTATATAATATTTAATACAAAAATTA
>NW_010120584.1:0-1207 GCF_000699245.1 Pterocles gutturalis
AAACAAATTACTCATTTTGTCCAATCTCCTTCTCACACACACACGCACAACTCGAGTTTCACTTTGCATGATGCATCCCCTCAGTCAAACATCAATCTTTTTAACATATTTAAAACTTTGACTTCAAAAACCCTTCCTGCTATAACTATCTGCTTTCAAGGATGCTAAAGAAAGTGCTTTTATCTAGCAAGAGATGGCATTCTCCATGCACTAGCTGCTTACAGGATCTAAAATCCTTTTGTCATTACTCTTGCAATTTATCATTTTTCATTTCTTTTAGCATTTTTCTTGTTTTATGATAGTGGGATAGTTGCACACAGAAACAACTGATTCCAAAGAGAAACCGGAATCAGCATTGGAGTGTTTTCCAAAAAAAATAAGCCACCATCTCCATCTTCACCATATCAGTGACCACAACTACTGCATTAAAAAAATAAAAATCTAATGGCTAATGAAAAGTATAGTCTCCTCCCCACAGGATTTGTTTTCTTTCTACCCTCAGACTACCACAGCCATAATCATCCTATTAATCTGTAATTAGCACCAATCCAAAAACCCTCCAAAGCATTACTCAGTGATGTGACTGACAGCACTGTTGGTAAAGAAGAACTATCACTAACCACACACCAACCTGTTAGTTCTTTTGCAGCAAAAACATTGTGATCGAGCACTTCTAGATGAATATCTCTGTCTAAAGCCTGAAGAGCGGCCCGGAAAGTGTATCTTACATTGCCTTGGTTCTGTTGAAGGCAACGAATTTAGATTAATGTTATAAACAAGTTGAAGACAAAGCAGGCTAGTGAAAGAGGCAAAAAAAATGGGATGTGTTTCACCCATCTTTAATCTCAGGGAAAGTTTCAGGTGATCAGGGGGAAGGATTTTTTTTTTTTTATCAGTATACAGTAGAAGTGAAAAAAAACACACCCCTGCTTTTTAGGAGAACTGAAAACCACAGGAGTAAGATTATCAAGTCTGTTTACGTCTGTTTACAGAATCTCAGAATCACAGAATGTTAGAGATTGGAAGGGACCTCGAAAGATCATCTAGTCCAATCCCCCTGCTGGAGCAGGACACCTAGATCAGATCACACAGGAACGCATCCAGGCGGGCTTTGAATGTCTCCAGAGAAGGAGACATTAATACTTAATTAATATGCTTTCAAGGATCCATAGGTCATTCTTCTACTGCAACACAAGAAGTATGCCAA
>NW_010120584.1:1430-3114 GCF_000699245.1 Pterocles gutturalis
CAAAGTAGTAATGCTTTTGAGTGCCTGGCCCATCCTCATCTCCCTTCTCTTCATTTTCTCCTGATGAAACTCCTGTACATCGATATCACATTAAAGTGCTTAAGTGCTGTTGCAAATCATGTTACATTCAAAATGCACTACACAGATGCCTATAGGCTTTACTATTCCCTTCATGCTAATGACACCAAAGATGGGAAAACCTGCAAAATCTTAAGACCGCTTTAAGCAAGGCACATTCCAGAAATGACAAAGCACAGAGGAGAAGACGTGTAGATACTGTTCTGTCCTCGTTGAAATTGCTGCGTGACTCCTCATCAGTCTTAATCACAACACTTGTGCCATCTTGCTTAGCTGATGTGCAGCTCCTATGAAAACGACCACTTCAGAAAGTCATTTCTTGCTATTTTGAGAAACTTGGTTTTTATACTCCATAGCGGTAAGACTACAAACATGGTAATCTAGCTCCAAGTCCCAGCTCTGCCACAGATGACATGAGCAATAATGGGCAAGTCACAGGTTTGAACTTCCCCCATCAGAAAATCACACCAAATGCCTACAGTTTATGCCACTAGCTTCTGTAAAGTAACTTGGAATTTTTTCATTAAATTTGGTAAGAATGCAAAAAAAAAAAAACAGTGTATAATTATCTAGCAGGTTCTTAATAACACCCTCTCACATGAACAGCTGGACACCAGGTCAGGAATGTATGTGCTCTGTTCACCTAATGGCTCACTAAAATTAAGTAAATTTTAGACCTTGGGAAGCACTACCCTTTTTGTTATCTTCCCTCCAAAAGGTCACACTGCTTTCTGAATGCAACATAAGTGACACACGACATAGAGGCAGCCCATGGAGAACTGAAAACTGATTTTGGCATCACTACCATCCCCAGACCTTGGTACTCCAGCACTCCTGTCCCAAAGGCACGAATTGCTCTGCTTCTCTGCTCCTCTTCCCCTTGCGCCACCCATCTTCTTTACACCAATACTGGCACACTTTCCCCACTCCTTCCTGGCACGTCTTCCATGATAAAAGTACACTTCAGTTTTTTCCTTTTCTGTCCTAAACTACAGTCTCACCCCATTCTGTTCCATCCAGAAAGCTCCTACGAGGACTGCTGGACTGACTGCCTTAATCACAGCTATCATTCTCTGAAAAACCTCAAAAGTTTTTCCCCTTCACTTCAACATCAAGTTAATACAGCCTTTTACAATTTAACCTTATTCCTCATGTTATTTCCCACTGAGTAATGGGATGACAGCTCCTAATCACAGGCCCAGACAGCAGCTTCCCCTGACTACCTGCTAAACACAAAAATGAACAACATGTTCTTCTCCCCTGCTGACCTTCACGCTCCGGGGGAGATTTCCATGCACATCTGGGAGCCTACCTTACTTCCTGAAAAGTCTCGCTGTGTTGCTCAAAACCGTCAAAACTGCCATGCTCCTGCTGTAGCGAGATCACTCTTTCTCATTCTGAGATATACTGTCCATTCTTAGCATTCCCAGAGCCATACGTTGCCTTTTATCTCGGAAGCATTACAGAAAAACACCAATTCTTTTTTTTTTTTTCTCTAAGTACCTGTTCCGAGCTCACTACAGTACAGCCTTAGAGTCCGTGGCTATGGCTTGTAATGTCAACAGCAATACAAATTTTTTTATTGGATGAAAAAGACCCCGTAGGT
>NW_010120584.1:3810-5210 GCF_000699245.1 Pterocles gutturalis
AGCATCTACTTCTTCTTCATGGTCCTTGCATCCAAGGCCTTGCACCATTTGCTGCCTACGCATCTTCTCCTTGTCATCCATTTTTTGCAAGATTGCTTCTGCAGTACTGAGACAAAAAGTTGACATGTAAGAACAAAGACAGACAAGTACAGAAAAACCCACTGAAAACAGCACACATCATCAGTATGACACCTTCATATAGTATGCACTAAGCAAGTCATTGACATTTAGCCAAGTTTTTAAACTCTACTTAAAAATCAGGTCAAATGTTTACTTTCGAGAGAGAATTAAGAACAAGCGCTTGAGGATTTGCAAACACACACTGTTTTCAGGGTTTTTTTCCTCTCTCACTGAACACAGGAAAAAACCAAATCTCTTCTTTACACATGAAGCTCCTTCCAAAGACACCCTCCCTCACACACCCTCAGACCTGCAAGTCTTCAACAGCCACAAGCACCGGTTTCCAAAAAAACTCAGGTTAAACAGCTTGGCTGCAAAGTCCAGAGGCCCACATCTTACCTAAATCAACAGGTGAACAGGAATTACAGGACACACCGGAGCAGGCAGAGCAAGAGGAGGCCACCCTACCAGCCACCCTACCTGACCAACGGCAATGGACCGTAACGGAAAGTTCCGAGCCGTGTGGCCCTGGGGGTCACCTGCAGCCCAGCACTTCCAGAACAATACAAGGACGTCTTGTGCACGTGGGGGACACTGAGCTGAATACATACCACCAAATACATTTAGCTCTTGCTGCCAGGAATAACAACACCTTCTGTTGCCAAAAGGAGAAAGTCCCTAGCCAGTATCATGCTATAGCACAAAGGCTTGCTAAGAGGGCTCCGTTTTAGTAGCTCTGCAAGGTGATGAAGAAAAACCCACTCACTTTGTGATAAGTTTGTCAAAAAAAACCAGATTCATTTGTAGTGGTAGAACGACTTTGTCCAAGTCTACAGCTTCAGCAGACCTCCAAACCCCCATTTTCTTCATGGACTTGTTCTGCACCTTTTGCTCTGGTCTTCAGTGTTCTGGAGACTAAAATGCAGTAATACATAAAATACTTTGAGACAGAAAATATGTTATTTATATTATCTCACTTTTGCTCTAGTAAAATCTTAAAGCATCGGTAGATTGTTTTCTTTCAATACTGAATTAGAAGTCATTGTCATGCCCACAACACTCAAATTACTTATGTTCAAACTACCTGCTTAAAAGCATGACTTGCAGAGCAACTTTTTAATAGATTGGAAAGCCAATCTGATGAAAACAAACATACTAACAAATATGCTCCTTTTGTTCCATGCACGAGGCAAGTTTATTCCAGTTACTTCTTTCTGGAAAAGTGATGACAACAACCAATACCTCTCTCTGAGGTGTTTTTACTCCATTCATGTAAAATT
>NW_010120585.1:0-3014 GCF_000699245.1 Pterocles gutturalis
CCCGGGCCGCCGGGACCAGCGGCCTTGCACCGGCCGGGATGAGGGAACAGGGCATGGGGACAGCCGGGCCTTGGTCCCTGAACCAGCTGGGGTGAGGGGACAGGGCATGGGGACAGCCGGGCCTTGGTCCCTAAACCAGCTGGGGTGAGGTTTCATCTGTGCTGGCTCATCTGTCATCCTGAGATATTCAAGCGCTTCTGCTGATGCTTTGGCTTGGGACCCAGCGACATCCAAACTCTCTGTGCTCTTGCTCTGCCTGGGCTGTTTGTCTGTCCTCTAGTGATACCTAAATTCCTCCAGTCTCTCATTACGCGTTGCATTGAGTTTAAATGTGGTGACATGAGAACACCCACATGTTCACATAGCGTGCAGTGTGTTTGTCTTTGATCTAGCAACTGGGGATCTAGGAATTGCTTTTTTTTTGGCACGCTCCCGCATGTATACAATAGTGTCTCCTAACTCTTTCTCGTGAGAAACTACATACCCACCGCCACTCTCTCCAGCGTGTCCCTCTGAGGTACGGGTGAATGAGAGCTGGCCAGGTTTGTCCTCGTGGGTGTGAGCGCTGGCTCTGGGTATTGGGGTCTCATATAGTTGTTCCTTTGTCCTGAGAATTCCTCGTCACTTTTGAGAGAGACGAAATGCTCTGTTCCACTGCTGGGAGCAGGGATGCCACTCGGTTTTATTCTGAGTTGTTCTCACCAAGGCCTGCAGTGCGCCTGCTGCACAGAGGTTTACTGAGCTCCTACACTGCCTGCTCATCAGCTTCGCCTGCTCACTGCACTGACATTGGAGGAAACCACTTGCAGGCAACCTGAGTTTATAAGTCAGGGCTTGGTGATCACTGCTCTTGTTAGAGTTTTTTGCCATATTCATTTTCTGAATACAAACACTGAGCTGCACATAGCTCCAGATGCTCTTGGGGAGGCTTCCAGACACTTCGGAAGGTGTACACAGAAGTGATTTGCCTTCACTTCCTTATGGATGTGTCCTTTATTCACAAGAGTAATGTGTATTAGAGACAATCAGGAAGCAGCTGTTTGAATTCAGTTGCAGAAAATAATCCTTCCTCATGCACATGGATTTCACCTGCATGGTTCTGCCTCCCTAGTACAATTACACAAGTGCTAACGGATTCCTGTGCAGCCCGTGGGCCAGGGGAGAACTGTCCCCACATGCAGAAGCAGAGACACGCATAACGACTTTGCCAGGAATGCACAGGAATCCAGAACTTGAGCCTGGATCCCATCATCAAAGTCCTGTACCTTCACTTTGAGACATTGTTTCTGCTCATCACCGGTTTGTGTATTCCCAAGGTATGGATTTGGTGCATTTGGATACTGGTAGGTATCAGTTGAAGAGTGTACTGCTCTTCAAGGATACATTTGGGCAACAGAAGTTGTACCTGAAACATAAAACACAGTTGACTGACAGTCTGTTACCTCATTCTTCCAAAGGAGGACTCCAGAGTGTTCATCCAGCTTTCTGTGTACTTAGGTTGAACCATCCCAATGTAGTAAGAGCCTGTGAAGTTCCCGAGGAGATGAACTTTTTGGTTAATGATGTTCCTCTTCTGGCAATGGAATATTGCTCAGGAGGCGACCTCCGTAAGGTAATATCTGCTTTGCTGTGCTTTGCAATATGTAGCAAAAAAACTGTAGTTAGCGCTGTTTCTGGAACGATGTATGTTCTGTGGTGCTTTTCTTTTTAGGTACAGGTGTGGGGAGGTAAGTGTAAAGTGGAAAAAAAAAACACATGGGGGAAATGAGGCTTGTGTTTTGGAAACCAGAGGACAGAGAGCAATCCAAGGGCAGATACTCTTTTGTCCTGAAGCAGTGTGTCCTTTCGTGGAACTGCTTTAGCATTAACACAACTTCCCGTAGCCTGGATACTCGCACCTAGCATGTTTGGCTTTGCTGCAATGTGTCTCTCAATCTGTTTGGAGTCCGATCTGGTTTTGATTCACATGTAGCCAGCATTATGTTGCTTGCAGCACAGGGAAGGATCCTTTTGGTACTGGATAGGGGCCTCCAAGGCTTCAGAGAATTTCCTGTTTCCTGTTGAACTGGGAGCTGCCCTTCTGCGAAACAGCAACACCCAAGAATAGAGGAACCTTTTGGTAGTTCCACAGACACCGGCTGCGTGGCTCGATAAGAGTTTATGCACCCTTTCCGTTACAGCTGGATTCAGGAAGCAGATATTTACATAGAAGTGAAGAAACAAATCCCTGTTGATTAAAGTTTGCTTAGAAATCACCTCATCAAAGTGATTGGGAAGCTCATTTTTCTGTTGTTTTTGTTACTGGTGTTAAATAGCTCTGGAGGAACATGAGCAGATGTTGAATGCAGTAACTGCAGATCTGTAATAGCAGTTAGTGTATTGGTAACTTACTGGGCCTTCTTTAAGTTTTCGAGTTGTTTAAAACAGTAAGGACAATTTTAAGAGGCAGTTGAATGGTTGGCAATGAACGGACATGGGTATATATGAAAATAGCATTTGGATGTTGCAGACGCATGTAACTGACCGCGTTCTCGGTGATGCTTGGGTGTTTTATTTTTGCAGTAGAAGTTTGGAGACTACTTGAAGGTAAATCAGAGACCTTGGCCAAGAAATTTGGGGCTACATTAGCTCTACTTTCAATGCGGTATTCGATCATTTGATTTCTAATGTGTCCTTAGATGTCACATAGATGCCGGGACAGTTTGGGAAGTAACATGCTTCATTTAATTTGATCCCATATAATGCTTTGTTCCTTAAATAAAGGATGCATGCTTTTTGTATTTCTGATCCTACTCTTCTTTAAATCTTTCTCTGACACTCGCTTGGCATCATTTGTGTTTTGCACTGCTATTAATTTCTCATTGCTCATCTGCAATCTTCCACAAAGTCTGGAAAAGCATCTGCTTCTGTCTATGGGCCTGTGATGGGTTTGCCCTTGGCTGCGGGCCAAACCACACACCCGCCCACCCAATCCCCCTCCCCCCACAACCTGAGGATAGGGGAGAGAATTAAAG
>NW_010120586.1:0-41453 GCF_000699245.1 Pterocles gutturalis
CGCAGTGGGGTAGGCAGTGGGGTGCGCTAGGAAGGCGGGGAAGATTTTTCGCCAATATGAAATTAATATTTTCTCCAAGAGTTCAAACCGGAGCTTTTGTGGAAGTTTTGTCAGTACGGGACATGCCTGCTCTCTCTGAGTCACCCGAATCAGACAGAAACAAACCCAAGTTGGTGACTGTGGAGCAGCTTGGGTTTACCAGCAGTGCTGTGAGGAAAGACAAAATCCCCCAGCTGGAGGTAACCTGTGCAATTGCTGCTGAGAGCTCTGCCTGACAGCTTTTTCGTTCCTATTTATCGAGTTTAAAAATTAATTTATACAGAGCTTAGAAACCAGTGGAAAATGGAAAGGAATTTTTTTTTTTCCAAATTGTGAATGAAAACTAACAGCAGGAGGCTGGATCTAGAGGCACAGCTGTTAGAGTTCTATTTGATTTCTTGCATAGAAATGTTACATCACTTCTTTGAAAAATCAGTTTTAAATGAAAAGCCTGTTTTCATAATTTTGTTGTCATTTGCAACCAAAATGTGGAAGATACATTTGTTTAGCAAACAAAAATTGTTGAGTGTGCTAAGGCTCCAACCAATAAAGTGAACCTTGTGGTGACCTCAGACGATAGAGTGCTGAACATAGGCACAGGAAGAGAAGGCATCTGCAAAACAAAATTACCTGGGTGTGCTGCAGTTTTTTGACATAAGAAAAAAGAAGACCCCAATTTTGGATTCATTTAACAACATTACCGTTTCAAGGTGAGGGCTTGATCATCCATTAGAAGACAGTTTTTGAAAATTAATCCTTTTACATCAAGGACTCTGTCCCATCTGTTCAACTTCCTCTATGTCTTTAACATGTCAATCTAACTTCAAACACAAATGCAACATTGATTTAGAGATTCACTAAGATTCCAAAACCCACATCATTTTTGTTACTTCACCTCTGTACCTCTGCTGTCTCACAAATTAGGGCAAAAGAACATTTCAGTAATCCCATTAATATGATTTTGGGGTTTTCTCCCACATACACTCTCCACTGCTAATACTAATTCAATGAATAATCTCTCAGATAAGTAAAATGTTTTAAGAGATTCCTTGGCAACAAAATTTGCTGTAATTCCACTCAACTGTACAAACAGCTATTGTTTGCTGTTATTAAGGGACTTTCCCCATCATGATTTCCCCCTGCTCATTAGGTATGAAAGGACTTTGATTGGATCCCTCAAAGGCATAGTTCTCGGCAAAAGCACAATGCATACTGGAAATCCTCTGTATTATTTGCAAAGAGCAACTCATAATCCCTTTGGAAATCACTTCCTAAAAACATCTTCTCCTTTTTTTCTTTTTTTTTTTTTTCTTTTTTTTTTTTTTCCCCTCCCAAGGCTAAAGAATGATCTCAGCTCATGCTAGCTCCATTCCATTAAGAATGGTTTCTGGATATTTGCCATGGACTGTCTCTAGATGGTCATTTTCTGGGGCCCCTCTTTTAGTGTGTTTTGAATCAAACTGGAAAACCTAAAAATATTGCACACAATAATCTGCAGTGTCTAGACTCTTTTAATATTTTACAAAGAAGGCATTTTGATTAATAACCAGATTAATTGGATACTGGAGCAGGTATATTCTTTCAAAGAATTAATAATTACAGAAACTATTATAATCCTTTAGATCACTGACAGAGGTACATTATAAAACAAATAACCACTGAATTTTTTTTTAAATTATAAACAGTCTGTAGTTCAAAAGGCCAGGAATACTATTCAAATCAAAAACAATAGCCTGAAATTATGTCAGTAGCTGGTGGAAGGAAAGATAATAAAACCACAGAAGTTTTTTTAATATTGTTCATGCATTGAATCTTCTTCTTGCTGCTAAAAATTTATATTTCATATCATAGAGTGTGAGCAATTCCTGTTGACGTTATTGGAAACTGAAAGCATCTAGTACCTAGGGGAACTAGGCCCCACTTTCTTGTCTGTAATGAATGTAAATGCTTCCAGAGCTGAGGCAGAAAAACAAATTTAAATACAAGGTTTGCACCATTTACAATTTTGTGTTTGCTATGCAAATTGGCAGTTTGACTTTTTGATTTAAGCCCTGCTCAGGTTAGTGGAAGGGTTCTGAATCAGGCCTCTTGCTTCAGAGATGATTTGGAGAAGCACAGTGTGGAGGTGCCTTTGAAGGACGCGATTTCAGCAAGTGTTGAGCTTCATTCTTCTTCCAAGCAGACACTCTGCTGGATGACTCCAGCTCACAATCATTAGCCGCCTTTGAAAATGGAAGGCTGTTAAAGGAAATCCAGTTTACTCTCACTTGTAAACTGGCGGACAGGACCACCTCCTACTTTTTTTGGATTCACCAATGTGCAGATGCGGACAGAGACAGGTCTACAGGTCTGTGCTAAGTGGATGCCAGCTGCTTCATCTGGGAATTCATGTAGTTCTCCCCTCCTCTCAGGATCTTACTTCAGGTGGAAAGAGGAGAAAAGACAGAGAGCCTAGGAAGAGCCCACAGCGTCATCAGGGATCAGGCCCTCTATGTGGGTGGGGAGGAGGTCTTTTGGCCTGGAGTTTTATCTCACCAATGGTACTGAAAGACCTGCCAGCCAGCAGAGCTTGAGCAGTCCAGCTCTGGGGCAGAAGGGCAGACGGGAGCAGGGAGCACTGGATGCAGGCTGTGGTAACTGGGCTGAAGATTTCAACAGCTTGTTTGGCCAGTCCAGACCAAACTCTCTCCAGCTCAGCTTGGCCCTGGGCTTCCCCTAAGCTCATTCCTTTGGTCACAACACTAGCTAACAGGCTGTCTTGCTTCACGTTTGGCAGCTGCCTCGGGCCTCACTGGCTTGGGGAAAGATGAGAAGACAACAGACCTGCACCCATGTGTGTAGAAGCACCCCATGTCTCTTATGTGCCTAGCACAAGCATGTAAGAGACACGCAAGGGGACAAGAGTCCCCTTCTCACTTGAGTCTGTCTTCTCATTAAAAATAACTAACAGTGTGTCTTGTAAAATCCTAGCTGTTTATAAAATCCAGTGACCTTAAAAAGCACTGTAGGTAGTAGAACCATGAAGTTATCTGAATCTTCATTATAAGCAGCAGGTTTATCTCAAGATGTTGCCGTTTGTAGCTGGTGGTGTAAATCACACATTCAAGTAGTAGGTACTGTGATACAACCATGCTGGAATTTTATAAGCACAGGATGTACAATGTGGTTTAACCGCATGTCTAGGAAAGAAAATAAACAGGCAGTTGCCCACAGAACATATCTTATATCTGAACTTCAGTGCATATGCCAACAAAACTTATCGCTTAAGCTACTAGCTGGACAGCTCAATGTCAGGAGTGCCTCTGCTGTTTGAAATGGATGCTATTGTTCAGTGTAGCTCAGAGGATCTGCAACGTTGTCCTGATGATGGTAGGGAGAAAGGACAGACTAGTTAGCGATCTGCAGCAGGAGCATTGCTAAATAGTTTTCACTTGTGTGTCATAACCTCAGAGATGACGGTAGTGTAAAGAAACATCTGAATCTGCATCTTAATGCTGGTTGAGGTGTAAGTATGCCTTAGTATGGTAGTTCCCAAAAGATACAGTTGGGCTTGGGCCTGGCTCTGGTATTGCCTTGCAGACAAGTACTGTCCCTTCACTTAGCATTTTTATAATGTAAAGGCAAGATGCAAGAACTGAGTATAGCAAACAATAGGAAGGAAGAGGGGGAGGGAAGATGAGGTTAACAGTAATAAAATCATGTGGTTATGTAGGTTAACAGTGTGAACAGCTTGATGACTGACTTCTGTAACCTCTTATTTTTAAATACTTTTCTAGAATGCACAGTTAAAGCATTTGGCATTGTATTAAATTTTGCCCCTCACCCAACCCCAGAAAAGTATCTTCACTTATTTTCCATTAGGTGAAGTTTTTTTTTTTTTCTGTTTGCCTGTAAACTATCATGCATCTCTCTTCTCCATAGTTTTACTGGGGTTTTCAAAGAGCCCATCTCTGTCTGAACCTCTCTTACACAGCGCTCCTCCACTCATGCACATGATGCCTGTCCACCACTTCCTTGTGGCACTGGGTTATTCCCTTAGCCCTGCTCTCCACACACAGCCCCCTTCTACGGCGGCGCTGTCGGCAGTGGTGGCTGGTGCCATCAGCCTCCCATCCTCAAGGTGCCCCTGCAGGTACAACCAGCCTTCAGTGAACCTGTGAGTCAGCTGGAGAGTAAAATGTCCTGGAGGCTGGGAGAGCCTGCCCACCACCCAGCAGGTACCTCCAGCCCCTGCACCCAGCAATTCACAACCACAGACACCAGCAGAGCGGAAGTTCACCGGCCCCACCTCAGTGCTGCCGGGACCGTGGCTCCCGCACTGCCCCGACCTCGTGCCGTGGTTAGCACGTGTACCCACCAAGCCCGTTCTAAGATCAAACTGCAGTACGCAGGATTATGAAGTCATTATTGACAAGGATAAACTGTGAAACTCTCCTCCACACTTCCAAACCATACTAGAGATGATACAGCTCCTTTTCAGTCTGTCTGCTCCCTGCAGGACTGACTTTGAGCAGAGTGCGCCAGAGGAAATTAGTTGCATCCCACTGAAATCAAGAGGACAGGAAGGATTGAACTAGTCAGTTAGATTATGAATTATCACAAGTAATTAACAAAGTAAAAGGAAAATTTAAAGATTATGATAATACTCCACGTTCTATCAGTTTTATTCATATATAAGTACAAATTGAATTTGCAATGCTACAGCTTTGAAGCAATGTGAGAACAGATGCCTTTTTGCAGAAAAACTATTTAACCAGAGCTGCTGCTGCAGTTCTGTTGTTTTCATTATATATATATTAGTTTACCATATACACTGCCAGGGACGTGCTCGCACCCAAGGCTGTAATTTGGTGACTTGAGTTAGAGACGAATTTTTCAGATAGTCTGCTCTCACATTCATCAGGCTCTTTGAGAAAATGTATGCCAACATGCTTCACCTTTACCTGCAAGTAAAATGTGTTTTTGGAAAACCCTCCAAAGAATGAAAACTCATTTGGTTCGACAAAACACAAGAGAAACCCATGCTCTTGATTATACACATTTTTCTACTGGATATAGTGCTTAAGGGAATTTCAGACAAAGTATAACAAAAGTACAAAAAAAGAGCTCAGCAGCTTACTCTAAAAGAAAACCACAAACTGCACATAACTCCTTGGTAAAACTACCACTAAAAACCTATTTGACATTATAAACCAGCCCATTTTACTGGGAAAGTGTAGGTCCCAGACATAACCACACACTACGTCAAGTGGGAGGACATATAGATAGAAGTTCTTAACCTGTAATTCTACATCCAAATATGTGCACACAGGGATTTTCCCAGTTATGGCTAGAGAAAGGAATTAGGAAATTAATTGCTTCACAACGAGTATAAAGCTAGGTACCACATAAACACTATTTGGAGAATTTAGCAACAGTTAAGCCTTGTGCTTGTCCTAGATGAAGAGGTTAAACTAATTTTGTGTGTTTAGTGGCTTACAGAGACTGTCCATGGCCTGAGGCTATGAAGATAATACTTGGTTTGGGGCTGTTTCTTAATTTAAAACACTGAAGATGTTACACATTCCTGAAACAGAATATTTTTTAAGGTAGTCTAAAGACATGGTCAAAGAACACATAATCCTAAAAAATAATTGTAATACTGGCATGCTGATATCTATTTGGCTTTTTTGGGGTTTTTTTACCAAGAACAGTTGGATAAATTCTAGTTGTGGACTTAGTCTAACTTTCATACCACTTTGATGTTGAACCTCTGCCATTCTGTCGTCCATTTTCCATAATCCTCATCCTGAAAAAAGAAAGACTATTTGGGGCAGTAATTAATGAAAATAAATTCCATACAATTGCCTGAGAATATTTCATTGCTCAGATCTAGTGTGGCTGACACTTGTGAATAAAATAACCTTTTGAATTTTTTGCTTTTAGGGGATTACACATGACCTTTTAATGCTAAAGTTCGTTAGTGCTTGGATATCATATTGATGAGCTTTGTATAAATGAATGGATGAACAGATAAGTCATAAGGTAATGAGCTTATAGCTGTTATGGAGGTAACTGAAGATATGTCATGGGTGCTAATTAATTAAATAATTTCTGTATAATTTTATTTATTGTCAGTTGGTTCAGAATTTACTCTCTTCTGTAATCTTAACAAGCAGTGTTTCAATTTTAATGTTGCAGGCAGCTATATCTTTTTTCTAGAAATCCAGATATCCAGCCATTCTTATTACTCATGGCGTCATTATCAGTTTGTTTTTCTGCTCATTACTGGCGCTGACCTTGCCAAGAGCTAAGCACATGCATAATTTTACTCATGCGATTAGACTTATCAAAGCTAATGGGATCAGTCAAGAAGGTAAAGCTACTTCTGTTTAAGTGTTTGTCATTTGAGGTAGTGCGACTAGAAACAAGATCAGGAAAGTCTGGAAGACATTCAGACTGAACAATAATTTTCATTAAACATCTTATAAAGAGAAATAAAAACATCTTTCCTTTGATCCAACCCGATGGGTGATGGAGACAAGGTGGTTTCACACTGGAGGTGAACAGGGATTTTCTAACATTGTTTTTTATTTCAGAAAATGGTGTCTTGTCAAAAGTGAAGCTGATCTCAGCAAAACTTACCAGGTCATTTCTGGAGTCTAGGATGAAATTTCTAAATTAAAGATAATGAGAAATACACATCCCAGCTGCCGGCCCAGCGGCAGAGGCTGACTGTAACCTGATAGCAATGTTGTGATGCTGCAACCTGGGAGACTTCAGGTCCTCTCAGGAATATTTTGTTAACATGGGGAGTTTGAGAGGGGCAAACCCAGGACAGGTTTCCCCTGCACAGAAAGAGGGAGGTTGCTCTGAATTAAACAAGGTGTCTGGTCCCTCAGAGGAATGGCCTGACAGTTTGGATGTGGGCTTATAGGTTGAGGGTCATGTGTGCAAAATCTTCAAGAGGTGTTTATGCCAATAAAGAGTGGTGAAAAAGTCATAAGAGGTTTTGTGGAAAAAGAAATGCATTTCCTTGCCATTAATCCTGCCGTTGTGATGCTGCAAGTCTGCCTTTCTTTGAGCTGCCGGCTGAAAGCCTTGCAGAAGCCTTACAGCAGGCAGGAATACAATGTTCAGAGCGCAGCTGATTTTCAGCCCCTTGCTTTGATAACCATCTCATCTGGGGCTGGGAGGGCAGGGAGCAGTTATTCCATCCATCCCAAGGAAGTTCCCTCTGGACCATCAGGACTATTTTATGGTGATTAGTAAAACAGGCTAAACATACAGTGGATTACTATTAACTCCAACACGCTAGAATTTGTCTTTTTTGACCTCTGATGAGATGCCCCATATACAATGAGTTATTAAAAATCTGTCTCTCACTTACAAAAACAAATACCAACTGCTCTGCTATCATTCTGAAGCACTAAATCTCCCATGGCCTTGGAAAAAAATCACTTGTGGACTTTCACCCATTTTATACCTTCCTTTCAAAACAAACACTTATTTTGGTCCCCAGTAAAAACAAATGATGATGAAAACTTACTACAGTAGAGGCTATTTGTAGCCTAGAAGTTAAAATTCTTAGTTGATATTGACTCCTGTACCCTGCTTTTTTCTGGATAGAGGTTAAAAAACAGCAAATCCACCACTACGGAGTCTAATATTGGGGGTGGTGGATATTTCTATTACTTTTTTTCTAGGAAAGCAACTGATCTATGCCCCAATGCACACAATTTTGCTAACGTTGGAAAGAGCCATGTGGTGTTCATACAGTGTTCAGTCTCAATGAAGTCTCAGCGCCCAAGGTTTTGTGATTAATGGCAGAGGAGGAAGACTGGAGTGACAGTTAGGGTTTTGCCAGTTTGTACTGTATATACAGCTGTTGCTGCGCAGGGGAGGGAAACACAGGGTCTGGCTGTCTGTTCCAAACAAAAAGAAATGGCACATGCTATTACTTCCAGATCATTGCAGTCCCTGCACCACCATCTGCTGGGGGTCAGAGCAGTTGTCCAGGTCAGCGTCAGTCATGCACAAACTCAATAACTTCCACCGAGCTGCGCCCAGCAGTACATATTTACAAGAACAATAAAGCGAACCTGCTCCGTGGACACAGGCACCACAATGCCCCGTCACATTGGGAACAAAGGGGCACAACGAAAGTTGATATGCATTACAAAGGAGGTTCTAGGGGATCACAGCTTTGTGATTTAGGGCCGTAACACAAATTGAAGGGAAGAAAAACTGTCACCAATAACCCTAAACCTAGTGATCATTGTATTTGTAATTGACGTGGCATCGCTAAAAGGGTGCCTGGGTCTCTGTGTTTCCCCTTTTCCTATTTACAGAATATAGTTAAACAGGAAAATCTTTGACAACAAATTGTTAAACACTTGGTTACATTATTCTGTAACAGCAGCCAGATGATCTCTGCCACTTAGCCCGACTAGTCTGTGTGTATCTCATTTTACAGGGTTTATGCCACGTGCTGGAGCGAGGTGCAGAGAGCCCTGGCTGACGTAAACTGAACAGCTCCTGGAAACAGGACAAGTACAACTGTGTCACTGTGACGTTAAACCAAATGAGCAGTTTCAGCATTTCTTCAGCCCAAACAACTAGTGAGTAATTAATATCCCCTGCTAAAAGTGGCTGCTTCAACACCACCAGTGTGACACATCAGGCGTTATTGCAAGTTGTTGCAAACCTGTCACTGAGTGCTGTCCTGCATCCGTGGCTGAACATATGCACACAGACATGACACCTGTGGTGCCTAGAAATGGAGGTGGGTCTCCTTGCTGCACCTTAAGGCATAGCACAGAGGCACAGAGGTGAAGCACAACTTTTCTTTTCCATCTGGACTAGCTTGCCGCAGGGCCAAGTCCAGTGTCTCTGCACTGCATCAAAATGGAAGCAGGGGAGCAATGGAGCCCAGCATCTGCATTGCTCGGGTCAAACTCAGCAGTGTTCAGCTGAGTTTATTAGTTGGGTCTCAGCATCAGCACTGTTAAAACAGGCAGCACTGCCAGCGTGGGCTGAGAGGAATGGGCAGGAGCCCTGTAAAGCTGTGAAAACAGCAGGTGGAGCTGGATCCTGAACACGTTTTAAGTGAGGTTCATTGCCAAATAACAAGAAACCATGCTGTACTGGCAAAAACACACAAAGGACTGCTGTACTCCCTGCTTCACATAGCTGCAGTGTCTGTCACAGCACTACCACATACACGATCTTTGACATTTCATCTAATAGTTAGTGGTTTTGGCACAAGCAAACCCAGTCTTGTTAGGTCCCTATCCTCAGTTGCTTTTTACTAAGCTCCACTCTGGGCATTTTTGCATGAAGCTTCTCCAGTCCATGTAACGCTTGACAGCCTTCTTGGATGCTTTGCCTGAAACATAATACGGAAGAGGAGACCTCCAGGTAGCTGCAGCTACATGCCTTCCAGACTCAACCTCCCCGGCCTTGCTGGCACCAGGATGCCCCAGCTGCAGAAGCCACAGAGCTGGTTCTGGAGCCTGTGGGGACATGCAGAGCAGCCTTTGCATGTTCCCTTGGAAAACGTCACCAAGCTCAGTCACATATTTGTACTTGGAGGGCACTTGCCCTGAGCCATTCAGCACGGAGCTGAACTGCACAGGTTCGTGCTGCAGTTAGCCTTTCAGTGACAGTTCAGAACTAAAAGAAGGATTATTTTATTTTTTTTTACAATCTACTGCTGTGGAACTGAGTTTGAAGCAAACAGTTGCAGAAGAGTAATCAATGTATAGTTTAGATACTTATTGAAATGTACGTGAAGTGTAAACATCTTGATGTCTGTAATTTTGGAGAAGAGAAAGCCGGGGATGGGAAGCTGGCATAGTGGCTCTCTCAGGACACTAGTAATAAAATGAGAGGATAAAAAGCCTTTAACCTGTAGGTGATTGATGTAAATATAGTCCAAATGCATAGGGACTGAAAGTCATTCCCATAAGTAGTCCAAGAGAAGTGATGTGTGGTCCTGTGTGTCTAATCCACAATGGACAGGTGCTAGATCATGGAAATCATCCCTTTTTGCGCTTGCTTGCACCTTTGTGGGCAGCTTTATTCTAGCAGCCAGTGACTAGGTTAGCACAGGGAACAGACTGGGTTTCTCAGTCATCCTTCTGGACACAGTTCAGACGTATTCTTCAAATAACGCTGGGGGAATTTAGGGCATTTCATGTGACCTGCAGATATCTACGGGACTTCAGGAGATATTTTACAAGTCCTATGTTTACTAACAAATACAAAACACGAGAGTAGATACATCCTGCCTAATAAAATAACTTTTCTAATAAAAATAAAACTTTTACTAAACAAGCAATTGAGTAACCATGTTGGTACTCTTGTTCTATGGCACATTCCTGTTAAACAATGCTCTTGTTGGTGGAATACTCCCTCCTTCTCAAGCACATTGCAGCATACTTAAAAGAAATGGTGCACTAGAGAAACCATATTCTTAACTTTGATTTTGTAAATCTGTCATTGTGTGAACTAAAGACTTCAGTTTATTTTTCTTCATTGACTAGATGAAATGAATTTATATAGTGGCCAGCCCAATGGGTACCAAGTTAGGCATACAGCTTACAAGTTTAATGCTGAAACCACACAGAATCCAGAAGCTGCATTGGCAACTTTTTGTTTAGGCACTTAAGTTGGAGATGAGCTGCTGGGAAAATCTAGGCCAGAATAACTGTTTTATTTTTTTATATTGCCTCTTTACTTCATCAACATTACTCTTTATGTCTGAGGCTGTAGATATGTTTTTATAAAGACCAGTTCTGTGAGTTACCAGATCCCTGGGAAATACAAATTCAGTCCAGATCAGGCACGATGAAACGTATGTTGAATGAGCCAGAGCACATAATACAGCGCTTATGCCAGTTTTATTCTTTGTGCTGCCTCAGTGACAGCAATGGGAGAAAAAGTGATATTTGATCAAACCCGAATTGCACAGAGGTGATGTTTTGCCTTTTTAACAAATTTAATCTATTACATTAAGCTGTACCAGTTGAGTATGTTGCATCAAGAGGCAGTGACATTTTTGATCCAGGATTAACTGCTATAACTTTGGATTTACTGCCTGGTGGAGCCGTGGCCAGATTTTTAACCCCAAACCACTTATATGCTGTTTCTTGATGTATCTGCCTTGAACTAATTTACAAATCTACTAACCTATCATCTTCCAAATCTTTTCTCTGATTTGCTTCTGCATTAATGTCTGCCAGAAGTTTCTAATGCCTAATGGCCAAATAAATGACTATTAGGAAATAATGGATTCATAAAATACAATTATGTAGCTTTATGAAAGCAATATGTTAGTGATTTGCAGCTGGCCTAGGGCACACATACATTTGTTATGAACTTGTGTTGCCTTTGTCCTCCATCCTTTTTCACTGCTTGCTCTACCCACTTAAGAGCATTGTGTTTTAGTCCCCCGAATTTGCCCAATTGAGTCTTTGCAGTGGTATTTCCTACGCATATAATACAGGAGGTTCCCCAAGCATACTAGAGATGCCTAAAACTTCACAAGGGAGAAAAAGATACTCAAAGCTTTTAATATTTAAATATATTTGTTCCCATTGTTTATGGTGTCAATTTTTGTTGTTATAGAAATCTTCTGAAAGGATTATTGAAAGGATTGTCTTGCTTTAATCAACTTAGTAAACTTTTGTTTTGTCCTTTATGTTGAGTACAAAAGCAGCTGACATTACTCTGTTTTACTTGCACCTTTTAAGCATTGCACTGTTAATGGCTGAGTAGCACCTCACTGAGTGACACAACTGTGCTTGCTTAGCTTAAATACTACAGCAAAAGTAGCACAAGAGAAAAATGGTGCCCTTAAGGTTTTACAGAATCTCTGGCTAAGCTGGAGTAGTGGACCGGAAAGAGATGTGGCAGAGAGAAAAATCACAGAAGCGGTGAAGGACAAACGGGTAGAAAGGCAAAGGGAGAGACTGTTGCTTCAATAAGTAGAGAGGGATGGCTGAGCAGACAGCATCGAATTGCTCCCCGTCTCTGTTCTGGCACTTGCGGGTCTATTGAAAACAGTCCAGAAGGACACGCTGAATTTGTTGCTCCCGTGTGCCAGCCTTTTCTGCAGCAGCGAGAGAAACCAATCAGTGCTGCTTCAAAAGCAGCTGGAAACTGAGAAAACCCTGGTCCCCTGCTGCCTGGCAAGGGTCTTCTCAGTTTCCAGCCACTACAGAGGCTCCCATTGACAAAATGTGTGCGGCATTTGAAGGAGCACAATGTGACAATGAAAAACCTGAGGGAGACAAAACAAGGAAGGGGGAAAAAAGAGAGCGGGGGGGAGAATCAAATGGGATTGTGGGAGCAAGCTGAAGGCAAGAGGACACAATAAAAAGAAAAATATGCTAATCACTGCAAAACTGGTGATAAAAATAAATCATAATTGTCATATTTGACACCTGCACTGCTTTATCAAAGGATATAGTTGCGATAGCAAGACTCAGCAAACAAAGTAAGGCTTTACTCATGTTTGCTCTCACCACCTCTCAGACATACAGGCACACTTACTTTAGTCCCCTATTTTCACAAATGCTGTTACGAAGTACAGAGTGATGGGAAGACACCAGGTCCCACACCAGGGACCATCTGGCGCTGCGAACAGGACAGTTCACAACCTCATCCTCTGTTTCAGAGAGAAGCAGAAAGAGTTAAAGAGCCCTGGAAGCCAGGAAGAGGGTATGTCTTACTGTTGCTCAAAACAACCCGCAGAGAAAACAAATGCTGCCTGAAACAAAGCCATGGAGCTGGCCCATTTTCTCCTTTCCCTTGTACTTAGTTGTGTCGCTAAGAGAACGTGTAGCAGAGTGGAAACCAGGGTATCACTGATAGCTCAGACCAAAGCAGCATGGCTAGGTTTTATTTCTTTTACCACTGCCTGCCTGGCCATGTGGTGGGACATTTAAGAGGGGCATGCAGGAGCTCAGGGGATGTGCCTGTGGTAGCATTTTTGTAATCTGACAGCTGTCCCTGCTTGCGGTGCTTGTTCAGGGTGAAGGGCGGTCTGGGGGGGGTCAAGAGCTGAATTTTAATACAAAGCAACTAAATTGGAAGGAGCTCCCCAAAAGCCCTCACACAGCTCATGGCTTTTCAGTCCACGGGTCCAGCTCAAGCTATTTCAAAGTAAAATCCGCTGCAACATGTGCAGGGTGAACACAGGGTCTTCAGCACCAACAGTTTCACTCCAGATAGCTGCTCTTAATTGGGAATAACTTGGCAATGTAGACATGCAAAAGAGAATATTGCTTGGGAGAGAGCAGTAATGTCTGCAGATTTTCTGGGAACTCTTGGTACTTTCTGAAACGTCAGAGCTAAGTGCAGTGTAAAAATTGAAGCAGAAGAATAGAATTGCTATTGTTAGTTTCTAGAAGTGTATCAGCCAGGAACTGAGAAGAGGGTAAATTCTGTATTGCCCAAGCTGGAAGTGGGTAAGCTCAATTTACCTGCATCTGCTTTTGAGCACCCTGCTGTCATCGTCTTAAATGAGTTTTTCTTTTTAACCAAAGGAAGGCTTCTGTCCTGATGACAGGAGTTTTGACGTTAATAAAGCCTTCTTAAAAAATTCTCCATTATCATTCAGGTTTAAAATAAAATGCTTCCAATTTGCTCTGTTAAGTTGGCAGTTACTTTCAGTCTTGAGAAATTACTCCTGTAAAGTAGTTACTGCTTAGGTCAAAAAAAATAATCTGTTTCTCCAAAGCAAACTTAATTTGAGCATGACCCATGGCATCTACACAATCCCCAATTTTTAGATCAGTGATCAGTTTGCCTTTCTCTGTAGGAATGGTAGGTAGTGCAGAAAGGAACTGATTTTCTTGTGACATTTTTACTAGTGAGTACTGTGTTATAATTTTGAAAGAACCTGCAGATGCTTTAGCAGTTGTAAAATGAGACCACCGTAACATCTGTCTCATCAGAAATCCCCTGCTGTATAGAAGTTTAAGAATGAGATGGTGTTTACTATGTTACTTCATTTGTTCAGTTCACATATAGGAGACCAAAATTGATACCGTGTTTTCAGTTTTACTGTTTCAGGATTTTTTCATCTGAGCTATAAGTTAATTTAAAGCAAAGGTACCTTGCTTCATCTGTAAACTCCTAGCTGTCATAGGAGGACGTGATAACAAGGGCTCTAGAGGGACTACCAGTACTATAAACGAACATGTAGAGATACCTCTCAAAATATTGTGCAAAAACCTATCTGATACTTTGGGGGATTTTTTTTTTTCTTTTTTTGGGCTGGCTGTGTCTATATTAATGAGTAATTCATCATAACAGAAATAGATCACCATATTGAAGTAGTTAGTGCTGAGAATCAGTATGTTCATTACAAGCACTTCAAGGATTTGAACTTCAGGCTACCTTTAACTTGATCCCTTGGACTGGATCTTCTCACCATGCAAGTGGTTTCAAGCTGCCCAAAAGCCCACTGGTTGGTTTGGACTCTTACGTCCCTGTTGGAGGCCAGAGTGCATTTCACGTGCACGGGGCAGAGCTTCTGGGTTTGTTCCCTGTGAAGGAATTCAGCGCTTCTCTACACCAAAACTGCTCTGTGAGCAGAACCAACGTGCAGTAAATGGGGACGATTAGGTGATGGGATTTGTTTCAAAATTGTGCTGCTGCTCTGAACCAAAATGCTAATGTGTAGGCAACCATATATATTTTTGTGGCTTTGGGGAGACACTGTATATTTTTCTGTTGCATGCAAACCCAGCAATTTTGCATGGTAATGCTCATATATTTGCTTGTATACTTTTCTGGCCAGCAACCTCTGGTAAGTATTGTGTGTTTCGTGATGCAAAGACTGAAGCCAGAAACACTGAATCATTATGTAAGCAGAGAAATCCTTACGTATGTACTTCACATGCAACTTAGAAGAGCACATTTTATTTTATCAAGTGATAACAATTGTGGTCCTCACATAACCAGTAGGAAAAGCTGGTTTACAAGATGCGTGATGCAATACATATGATGTAAATTGAGGAAGTTTTACTCCATTTCTCAAAAACAGAGAAAGTGATGGGTTTGCCAAAGCAGGAAAAGAGTCTAACTGTCTGTGATCGAAGAAAGGCCTGCTCTATACAGGACTTCATGAGGATGCATAAAGGGTGAAAGAAATAAAAAGTCTAGAATTGTATAGGTTTCATTTAAAGCAATGTGTTTGAAAATTCATTCACTTAAATGTTGGATGTTAAAGTAAATTAATAAGTCACTTCTGTCTTCTCAGTTGGAAAAACTCACAATACTGAACGCTTCCCTTAGCTGACAAACTTCAGGCAGTCTGCAGGAAAAAGGACACAGATGTAGTAACTTGAAATGATCATACTTGGGATCTTTAAGCAGCTGATATATCTGGTTTTGCTGCTAGGATCAACCCTTATCTTTCGTATCTTAGCTCATATCATAGACTTCTCTTTTAACTTATGTTTAAAGCAATGAGTACAGCACATAAATATATTTCAGCATCTGAACAAAAGAGAACATTTTATTTCCAACTCACTTATTTTGATACTTAAACTTGAAAAGCAAGTTGATACATTCTAAAGCTCCATTAAAAGCAACCTCTGTATTGTGCTTCTATGTTTCTCAAGGAAAAAGTTAATCAAAAGCATCAGTCAAAATCTGGAAAGAATCAGATCTGAAGTTTGAAAAAATCACTTAGCTCACCAGAGGTGATTACAAGTAACATTAGAAATGCAGATACAGTATAGTGCATTGATGTATTGAGCACAAATGAGATCAGAAGGCAGAACTCCCAAATGCTAATTCTGACTTTGTCAATTATTTTCAGCTTTTGTCATTACTATTCAAAGTTTCCCACCCAAGCAAAGGAAAATTAATGCTTTGAAGAGCAAAAGAAAGAGTTCAACACTTAACAATTTACCTTTCTGATTTCTAGTTTATTTATTTAAATGAATCATTACTTTGCTCTTAAAACACTGCTCTGAATTTTGCTTGCTGACTGACTTTCACTGGCTGACTTTTTGCACTGAATGTTTTAATTTTGATTAGTCACATTCATTTGTATAATTTCAGTTCCTTGGCTGGATGTCCAGATCTCAGGCAAGTTTGTAGTGCAGCTGCTGGTACAAGTACAAAATCAAGCTACAATTAATTCTTGCATATATGATTTTTGCATTTGTTCTCAATAGGCACATTTTGAATGAATGCATGTTTCCAGAAAACCAATAGAAAGGAATGTAAAGTGAATAGTGAAAAAACATTTGACTGCTAAAAAAGATAATTCCTGCAGTAGTGTGGTCTATTGGCACTGCTCTAATAGTCCTGAATTTCTTCCGCTGGAGTCTGATCCACAAAGGGATTTGGTCACTTAAAATAGCAGTTATGTCCTAAAATTCAGAGTATGTGTTGTTAGAACTTCAGCTCAGCTTCTGTTTAAGCATAATAGAGAGCACCCACATTTACACTGCAGATTATAGCCACAACCTGCCTTCCAGGTTGCTTTGCTAGCTGCCAAATGGGATGGTGGCACCTAAAGCCATGAGCACTGCAGGAAATTCAGGCAAACGTGCTCCGCTGCCAAGGAGGTGCATGAGCTCTCTGAGAGGCTCCTTATTTTGACCTGGAGGCACCCTTGACACCTGCTGTTTTGTATTTGCACATATTCAGAGCTGTGTCTGTCAACTTGCAGCTTACTGCTGTCAAGACCTGAGCATACAACAGTGCAGTGACACTGGTGCTCTCAGAAGGGCTGAGTTTCGGGTGAGCAGCAGGAGCAGGCAAGATTTCTCTTTCTTCTCAAGGCAGAAGAAGGAATTGCTACCATCCACTTTTGTGCCATATCCAATTTGGTCCAGATTCCTGACAATAATATTTTGAGGATAGTGTCGAAAACCGTAATTTTCCTGTCCCCAGAGGAGAGGCTAAGTCTGCCCAGGGAGCTGGGAGATGCTGCTTCCCAGGAAGCTATGAAGTTGTCGGTCAGCTGTGGCTCCAAACTCCTGGCATGTCATGTGCTAATTAAAACCTACTTCTAGAACATCTTTTGCACTTATGCCTTGAAATGTCATTCTAGTGTAGGAAACTTTCAGAGACAGCCATGCTCAGCTCCTTTCTGAGTTGAAGAGGACTCAAACCTATGTTTTCCACCTCCTGGGCATCCTCTGCCTCAGTGCACCTTATCTCCTTTTCTAGTTCTGGTCCTAGAACAACACAAGTGTATCTGTTTCCTGATCAGAAGATATTTTTCTAAAGCTTCCCATCTCATTTTTGCAAAACCAAAAGTTTCCTCATAGTCAGGCACTACAGATAGCCTCAGATTTGCTTTTTAACCTGGACCAGAGGTGGTCCACAGGGGTGTTCAGAGATAAGGCCTCAGTTCAGTCTGATAAAACATCAGGAGCTGTTTGCAAAGCCAGCATCTAGATTCTGAACATCTCCTAGGTGTTTCTGGTTTTCTTTTCTCAGTTTAACACAAAATATAAAGTATCTTCCCTTCCACCCCAGGTTTACAACAACTTTAGAGTTGGAGGAGTTATAACAACTGAATCTCTCAAAAAGATGTTGGGCATTTTCAAAATTTTATCAGGCTTTTAAAATTTAAATTTGGTCAGCACTTTTATATTTGATCTCTAAAGAAAGCTTAAAGAACTCCTGAACAATTGTTAATGGGTCACCTGCTAAGCCATGGAAATCAATACTTCTTATCCTCAACCATTACGTCCCCATTACAAGTGAGTACACAGAGACAGACAGCGCAGGCTTTTACTTTAGCACAGTCCAGATTAATTAAAAAACAGGCCCAGTGCAGATGATGCCAAAAGAAAAAGTCCAAAGCATGAAAAAAGAATCCAAATAAAAAAAGAATGACATCATTTCCTTGTATCTTCCCTAAGGACAAGGGATTGGAGAGTATGAGTCAGTCTGAAGAAATGAAATAAAAACAGCCCAGCTTTTAGTGACTTTTCCTTGTTCTTACCTTATGGAGCAGAGCAGGCCATCGAGAGCAAGCAGCATAACTCTTGACTGCTTGATAGGTTTTAAAATAGGAGTGAAGGTGTGCATGTGGATATCTTGGTTATACAATTTGCAAAAAAGATAGAGTGACCAGGAGAAGTGGACTTGAATATGGGGCAGCATGGCCTTGTGGACTTCCCATCTGCTGCTGCCTGCAGTCAGCTACAAAGTAGGTGTGCTCTGAAGCTAGTGGGTGAAATATTTTCAAAGCTCCTTAGAGAGAAGAACATACACTGCATGTCCTTTTGGGTGCTCAAGCTTCTTCTTTATACCTCTGCTTCCCAGTCTGCAATACAGATGTGCTGGAAGGATGAAGTGATGGATAACTTATACATTACTTTCTTGGTGTACAGACAGTATGTTTTGTCCGTGACTTATGACTTGCATGTCACTTTGCCATGTACTCACCTTGCTCTCTGCCCAACATCACAGTGTCAAATATTCTGACAAACGACATTTCATAATGCAACTGATTAATCATTCAGTGAGTGAGAATTATCTGACTATTAATGAACTGCCTACTGTGTCAAAATGGTGTTGCTCGCTTCTGTTTAAATAATGCTTAAGATAACAAAGGATTGGCTGTTTGAGCCGGGTGTTCATTTGATAGCATCATTCGCAATTCCTTTAATATCAAGGATATTCACGAGGTCAGTATCTCTAAGGACACTCTGACAGACATAATTCTGTGTTGTTTACATTGGTGGAGAAAACAAAAAGGGCGACACAACATATTTTTGTTCAGACTCTCCAATGCCAATGAAGTCTTTCAGTGATCAGACCTAGTAAGCTCCAGGACTGCCCTGGAGCCTCCCAAATCAGAGATTAGAGGGCAGAAGGCTTAATTACCCAACTCAAGTTTCATTGTCCCCTGGTTTCTTAGATTTCATTTCAGAAGGAGAGGATTTGGGGTCTCCTTTTGCCCATATTTTTACAATTTTTTTATTATTTTCTGGTTTTCACCTCTAATTTGAAGAGTCTCGTCTGTCTTTTTATATCATATTCCTTCCCTTTTCCAAGTAGCTAGTCTGGCAAGCACAAAGGCATTTAAAGGACTTCAACCAAGTTAAGAGTGTGTGTAAAACTGATGGAGGATTTAAGATGAGAAGGTGGAAGGAGCTACCTGACAGTATACAAATAGTTTAATAGTTTAGAGCCAAAACCTCCTGAGATTCATTTGATTGTATGTATTACAGTCTCAGTTTTCATTGAAAATATGTCCCTCTCAAGAAATATTGATGCCCATACTGATGCCTGCGTGTGCAGTCTGAAACAATAGCTGTGAGCAATTCTGCTCTGCATCATGAAGTTCAGTAGTGTTTAAGAGCTTCAAGGCTCCCTGACAACTTTATCAAATGACACCACGAGCCAGGAGGAGAAAAATGTGAAGACCCTGTTAAACCTTCCAAAACCTTGGCTCTTGCAGTAATGACCTCTTTGCCTCTTGTCAGCCTATGAGGGGCAAATGGGAATGAACCGTGGGATGAGCGTGAGAAGCCAGGACCACGCAATCTTCATGTCACGCTGTGCCTTGGGCAGAGGCGTGCAATCATCTGACCCTGTCCTCACCATCTGTTTCCCCGAATTGCAAATAGTTCCATTACCATCATGCTGTTTTACTATCCTGCAAATGCAAATTTACCCTATGACAGAACGAGTCCTACCTCTGATGGAGTAGATTTCGCCATCCTGTGTCGTGTGTGTGCTTTATGCTGCAGGTCCTACGTAAGCCTAAGAAAAACCTTCTGATGTGTACTACTGATTGTTTACATATGTTATCAGAGGGAAAAAAAACAGGAAAGGAAAGCTGGCAGCTCATGCTGCCAAGAGACCTGGCACTGGCTAGAATCACATTTAGGTCATTTCCAGTCAATAGGCTTTGTTTTCATTTAAAAAAAAAAAAACCCTTCCTAGAAAGTTGCTGCACTGTTCTTTTTTCTCCATTACAATCAGTCCAGACGAATACTTCCAATGGCTTCTGTCCTTACAAGCAAAGCAGACAACATCAGGAGATGCTTCCAGATGTAAAGTGGAAGGTGTGGTAAGGTACTGTGCTTTTTACAAGTTCAAAATATGCAATGCTGCTTGGAGCTGTGATCACAGCTCTGTGTGATAAAGGCCTTTTAATGATAATGAAATCAGGGACTTGTGATGCAAATAGAAATTGATGCCAAGAGAAGAAGAAGAAGATAAAGTTTAGGACCTAGGAATGTTTCTCATCTTCAGGTCAAGCTCTGCGATGGGGCTAAAAACGATGAGTGCTGGAGGACTGAGACTCCAGCTGCCTGCATCTAGGGATCACCTGTAGCAGAGGGAATGTTTCCTTGGCCAGTTAAGCCAGAAAACCTCATAGCTTTTCTGAAAACAAAATATTAGAGGGAATAGATACCAAAGCAAGTTTAATTAGAGTCTAACTCAAATTCTCTCAAATGTGTTTAAATCTGTGTTGTATCAGCTGAGCTGTGCCCATTCACATGTACAGACAATACTGGAAACTTTATTAAGTTGCAAACTTACATCAGCATCTCAAGTACTGCAATCCCAACTAGTCCAGGCCCAAGCTTCAGGAGCCTTGGCTATCAATACAAAACTATTCGTATAAGGTTAAGCATTCGGGGACTCAAGACTGCAGCTTTTGAAAGTGATGACTCATTTTCCAATAACAGCCTTAATATTAACTCTGCCTGAAGAGATACAACATAAGCAAAAATAAAGTATAAACTTTAATATCAGCATAAGTATCAGACATTCGTATTAGCATCATCCAGAGAGAGAGGAAAAAAAAAAAAAAAGGAAGTTCAAGTGCAAGCAATCACAGCAATAAAGAGCTCGAGCACGAATTCTGTGTGAGAAGATGCAGTGTTATTAGCATCAGCATTTCTTCTGACACCTTGGTCATCAGGAGCACAAGGATGGCAGTTGCAATGCTGCAGTGGAAGTACGGCAGTGATAAATTCACTTCACATCCAGCATCAGATTCCAGATGTAAAACCAAAACACAAGAGAGAGACGGTCATGTCAGAGATTCTGGCTGTTAGGTCATATGCTCCAATACACCAATGCAAGACGTAAAAAGTTGTCAATGATACAGGAAAAACAAAGTAATTGTTGTAGGCTGAGATGTCAGAGAGATTAGGAAAACCATAGCTGAAAAGGAAACAAAAAAAAATTATGCTATTCAGTCAGAACTTGGTGGAAACTACCAGCTTCTGCTGTGTTTTTTCTTGTGAGAGGGACAAAGATGTTTTCTTCTAAAGACTGACAATGGTAGGACACTGGCGTGCAGAAATTTCATATCTGGAGGTATTCCAGACCAACAGAAGTGGAAAACAACCTTGAAATGAATGGATTTTGGTGCCCAAATCTTCATCCAAAAGACCTAATCCTGATCTGAGCTACTTCAGATGGCAACAATCATTGGTGCCAGACTCCCAAACATACCCCCGTCTATGAACTCTTTACACATTTGGGAGAAGAGGGAGAGGTTGTATGATCTAATTCTGGCTGAGGACATCCTGGTACCTGTTGCAGGCTGACTGGGAATACTTTTGAGTTTCTCTCTTCTGCAAGAACTGTCCGACCAACACTGTTAATCATTTTACAGCAAAGCTGTCGTCCACCTTCATTTCACACTCATGATCCCTGCAAATGTTAGACAGGCTCTGGCTCAGAGCCAGCACATGGTAGTGGCAGTGAGAACTAATTTCCATGAGTTTCTTTAATGCACTGCTTCCCTTACAGATTTGAAAAGAGATGAATAAAAGTTATTGCTTGCTCAAGAAGTAATACTGACTTGTTCATTAAACCTTGTTGGGGCACTGGGTGCAGGCACTTGAATGATCTGGAAAGTATGAAAAAAGCTTGGCTGGGGCACAAAAACAGAGCTGATACATGGTAATGGCAAAAACAGAAGTAGAAGCTATATAATACAGGCAAATGCCTATTGAATGCCTCTTTGTCTTGCTTTAAAGAAATACGGAGAAGCACTCAAGATGTACAGATAACTAGCCAGTGTTCTTCACTGCAGTGCTCAAGGAAAGAAGGAAATGCTTCAAGGGTTAGTTCCTGCCTATATGGAATATTGCTGGACTGAAAGCAGTCAGCTGGAGTTCATCTTGATAGTCCCTCAAACCATTTTATCACAAAAATGTACAGTAATCAGTAAGAAGGAGCCACAGTATTTTCCCACCACTTTGTGCTTTATAGGCATATGGGGAAGGGGGGAGAGAGACTATAGCTTGGGGTTCATGCTGCATGTGAATAGTGAGCTTGGTCCATGTTTAAAAAAATGCATCTTGTGGAAAGGGGAAAAAAGGGAACTTTGATTGCATGTGAACTTCGGCTCTTGCCTACTAATTATTTGTTCTGTTTGCTAAGGCAATGTTTCTTGAATATTTGTTCATGTACCATACCAAAGGAATAAAAATGGATGTAACTGATGGCTGTTCATTCTGCAATATCTTTGCATCTGCCTCCACTGCTACACTACCAGCTGGTGAGAGAATCTAGAAGCATCAGTCCTGCTTCATAAGCTGAACATTAGCTCAGTGAAGGCAAAATTTTTCCTATTTACAGAAGTATGAATTAGAAGCAGCAGAGTAGTATACCTTCAGAGAAACTGATATTGGCTACTTTTAGAGATAAAAGTATTGGCTTAGCCTTCAACTAAGATCCACAATAGTGCAGTTTTAGCATCTGTTTCCTATTTATGCCAATCTGGGTCTTGAATTGAATCACTGTGTTTCAATATGATATTTCATAATGTTTCTGATATACAGCTTTCATTGTCTCAGTGTAAGGGTACAACTGTATCATCTTAAAAAAACTAGATGTGTTGTGCACCAACTTTCTTCACAGTTTAGATTCAGGAGTACAATTGCTCTTAAGTTTGTACTCAGTTCCCAAGTCAAAGTGCAGACCTGCTTTAATGGGGTCTTCTGAACACTGGCATTAAAAAAAAAAAAAGAAAAAAAAAAAAGAAAAGTGGTATTAAAGTAAAGGCAAAATGACCCAGTGAGGTTTCTGGTTCAGGCAAGTTCTTACACTGTCATCCTTCTACTATTTCACTCCCAGATGATGTATAGAGAGTTGTTAATGTGCTATGACCCAGCTATTAGAAAGAAAATCCCAGTTTTGGCCTCGGTGAGATAATTAAGATAAGTAGGAAGAGTTTTAATCCTATTTTCTAAGGTTAAAAGCCATAGGATTGATGGCATGACAGCAAATGCCTCTTCTGGCATTTCCGAAACACATTTACTAACTCTGTGAAATTATGATATGGTCTTTGTTCAGTCTGAGGCATTTGTATTTTCCTCTGACAGACTGCATCCCTGTGGCCAGAATGGAAGCATTGGTTCAGAAGTCAGCTCATAGGTTTAAAATTTAAAAAGTTACAATTTTTTTCTACAAATCTGTCGAACCTGAAGTGTGCTCTGCTGGGCCTCATGGGCTGCAGTGGAGTTGCTGTGAGGCTTCTGTCTAGGAGACCATGCTCCTAGAGCCCACGGTTCCAGAACAGCCCACTGCACAAGCAGTCCTGGGACCAGGGGCTGGGGAGGGTTTGGGATCCTACTTGAGCCAAGAGCAAGGAAGCCTTGGAAGCTCTGGCTTTATTTTGGCCTCCATCTCTGTAGCAGCCAGCTTGCAACCTCAGCTCAAGCCAAAATTTGCCTACTTTCCAGGCATCCTGCCACGGAGGAGGCTGCAGAGGTTCACTGCTAATTCAGACTGACCTGGGCTGAGGGTCCCAGGGTTTGCAGGCTCCCAGTCCAGCTGGCTTTCCGGGTTCCCCAAGCCCACCTGGAGTCTCAAAGCCGTGGCAGATGCTGACATGATTCCTGTTGATTTCACTACTGCTAACCCTGACTAGTAGCCACGTTCTCCAAACTGATGCTGGGATCCCTGGAGAGCACCTTTCCTTTTGGAAATTATGTGTGTTGGTATTTCCAGAACTATTTTTTTTCACTTTGCCTGCTCAATTGGAAATTTCGCAGTCTTTTGTCCCCTCTAATCGGCACATAAACAAATGTCAAAATGCTAGAATTTCATCCCTTCAGATATTCTGAAGTTTGGCCACCTCCAGTGTAAATGTTGGTATTTATATCCCAAGAAAGATTTAATAGATTCAAAGGGAGAGATTCTCAAAATGTAGGAGATTGCACAGGGTTAACCTAATGAAGGGAAAGGTAGAGCTCCACTGACAAGGTCCAGCTTTTTTATGTTTAAAATTTGAGAAAGTTCACCCCACAAAGGGATTGTAGCCAGGTTCTTTGGTTTTCCATATTCTTTTTGCTGAACAAGAACTGGAAATTCAGAGAAGTAATTTTTTCTCCCTCTGCAACTCTGATAAGGTCTCTGCCCAGTTGTAGAACCATTGCTAACCTTCGCGAAGACAGCAGCTGTAATTTTAATGCTCTCCTTTGTGGGTTGTTTTGTAAAATGTCTCCTTTTAAGGCTGACAAACAAGTGCCTAGTTGCTCATGAAAAAAAAAAAAAAAAAGGTTAATGTTGATGTATAAGGAAAAGTCCATAGCTTCCTAATTCCTAACCGTCCTGTGCTCCTGCAGCTGAACAATATACAATTGTGTTGACAAAGAAAGCATGTTCCCAGTGGTACCTGTCTGAGTTTGGGATTACACCATCATTTAAGGATACACCTAAATGCAGTTTTAGAAGGCTCCAAAGCTGACATTTGCCTGAACATCTAGTGTTGCCTTGATTGTGGCAGTGGTTTTATCTACCTTCTGCAGTTAACAGCGTATATTTTCAGATGATTCTGGGGTGCTATGGTTTCCAAACCAGGAAGATCCTGCAGCCATTGCACTGGATCAGATGAGTAGGAAAAAGAGAGCAAAGCATCACTTCTTTGTAACTACCATATCTCTCTGCAGGGCTTCTGAAATAAAAAATTGTTATTTATATATTCTTCTCTGTCACCTAATGCAAGGTGTCAAGCTTTTAACTGAAATTTAAGGTATCAAGTATTATAACTTCATGAAGCTGAACCAGTTCTCATTTCCCTTGCTTCATTCTCATGGACACTACTAGGAATGGCATGAACAGAAAAGCAAAATGAGGAAGTTTTTGGATTACTGTTTTCTGCTAGAAGTTCTTGTTCTTTTTATATTAGAAGGAATTTTGTGAGGGGGGAAAAGTGTCTCCTAGGTAATGGACCTTCATCATGCTGTATGTGCTTTCAGCTCTATGTTTTACCTCCAGCAGGTCCTTTAACCTTGCAGATACTTAAAGCTTCAAGGCTGTAGACAAGACATGGTAGGATATGATTTCTTTTGTGTGTTAAGGTAGAAGAGAACAGTGTGGTGTGGCAGAATGGCACTGCGAGACGATGCAGCTAAAAATTGGGAGAGTGTTATTTTTTTCTGCCTCTTTAATATTTTAATTTTCTTGTCAGGTTTGTCCATTACATATTACACCTCCCATACCTGTAGCATCAGTCAAGTAAAGGCTATTACAGAGTGTTTGGAGTAGGAGAGAAAATATAGTGTGGGTTCTCATTCTTACTGCAAAGCAATTCTACTGCCACAGGCTGCATTTGAATTGACAAAGGTGCAAGCATGGAAATGGGCAACCTGGCTCCACAGGCAAAGTACTATTTTACCGGTACGGATCCAAGGAATCCAGAATCCAAAGAAACAGCAACCAGCAGGTGTCCGTGCTGTGGCTTTTCTTTAGGGAGTGAAGGTAGGAACCCAAATAGAGTTTTTTTTCTTGGTCTGTATTACCACCAGAAGAGGTTTTCTTGTCAGGAACAGTGTGTACAGGCTCCCGTCATTTTAAGTGATAAACAAGAAGAGTACCAAAAAGCCCTGCACAAGCGTGTGTTTCCTGCAAAACTCCCTTATCTTCTCTTCCCTCTCCCTTGGCAGCAATAGATGGAAAAAATCTTTCCAACTTACAAAGGTGCAGTAGGCCTTTCTGCAGAATGCTTTCATTGCCTCTCTCCAACTGTTTTGGCTCTTGAGGTAAGACAGGTTGAATTTTTCAGATCTGCTAGGATTTGACCTGCAAGTTTTGTTTTTCTTTTCCTCCATTATTGCAGACATGTCACCTTCTTGCTTACTTATTCATTGGCAGCCAGATAATGACACTGAAGAACTGATTTTTTGCAATTTTTTGGGGGGAATATTTTTTTTCCGTGGTAGAAAAACCAAAGGCAGTGAAATTGAGTTTAAAAGTATTGCATTCACAAGCATTGGCTTTGTGCAGAATAACTTTCAATTTTCTCACTTTAAAATACAAACAACTAGAACTGTTATAACAACAATGGTGTCATAACAAGTTCCAGATTTGTTCACTGTCCAGCCTGCATTTAATTGTCTCAGTGTTATAAAAGTAAATTCAAAAGTTTTGAATTAGCATCATTTAAAAATCTGTGCAAATCTGGAACTAATAAGGCTTGTACGGAATGTTAGTTCTAGAAAGTAAGGCTATTTCAAAATATATTAATTTGTGGCCATTGCAACCTGAAGTTTTGGCCTGAGTTGACTTTGTACAAAGCTGAGGGAAATTATTTATGAGGATAAGAGAGAGGCCAAGCCCAGAACTCAAGAGGACGGACAATGCTAGATGTGATCAGGGAAACAGAGATGCCTAATAATATAAGAGCGATTAAGAAATTGCAACACATAAACAAAGGCACCAGACAGATGGGGTAGATGCACGTTTGAGAATTTGTGTGAAGGAAGTATCACTAATTCAGATTGCAGAAGAGATGGAAAAAACCCCATGTGAATTTGTGCAGCCACCTGCCATTAACTAACCTAAAGTCAAGTGAAAGTTATTGTGTGACTAGACAAACAGAAAGGAAGATTACTGAAAGTATTAAAATGAAACAGCTGAGCTTTCCTACTACAGTTACAGATAGAAGGCATAAAGTGAAAGAATAATCAAGGAGAATTTGAACCTAGTAATGATTAGATCAATAAAAAAGAATTCATTTAGGACAACTGGGAACTTAAGAATGTAAAAGCAAGCACAAAAGAGATGTTTTGGCCAGGAATGTCTGGACAGGGAAAATAATTTTTTTCTCTAATGTCAGCAGAAAACTTTGTCTAAATGTCAGCAGCAAGAAGAAAATGTGGATTCATCAGCAAAAAGAAACATTTATAATTCCTGAACTTCCATGTCACCTGTGGCAACTTCTGGGAACAAGCTTTTTCTGCAGGGAATATTATGAATATTTACTGGCAATAGATGTCAAATATTTTTAAACATCTCCCTGAAAACAAAATATATCATTGGATGTCCACTCCAGAATGGCCTTCTGTATCTGAGAGGTGAAAAAAGTGAACAGTACACCTACTTTAAGGCAAGATTTTCAAATAAGATTTGAAAGAAGAAACCAGGAAGATTTTCAAAGAAGCAGAGGCTGAGGGTGGGGTTTTCTGGTTTCGCTGTGCAGACACAGTTGATCCTAAAATGCTGAACAAATAAACTCAATGTAGCCTTATAAATCATTGTTCATCACAGTGAAGCAGTTATGTAGGAGTCCTTTAAAAAACCCTGAATCAAATAAGAACGGGTAGAGAAAACTCATAATAGGTTTTTAGCAGGTGAATGTGACACTCCTCCCCTGGCAAGTGCAGCCATCCTCTGGTATGTCCCCAGTCCACCTCTGCTTCTCAGGTCCCACAGGTCCAACTGGCTCACAGCACCCTACAGCCCTAATAGCTGAAAAATGACGGCAGTCTCCTCAACACTTTAAAGCATGTGAACCTTTCAGACGAGGCCACCGCAGTGCAAACCACTCAGTCTTCAAGGCAGCATATGTATAACCACAGCAGAAGACAAGATTGCCCCTCATCAACCAGGCTGGCCGTCAGTGCCCTCTCCTGCCATGAAATGCCCCTTCTCACCAGTTCAGAGCAGGAGCTTGGCCTCCCATCTGTCCAGAGAGTGCATTCCCTTCTACCCTGAGTATTTGGTGGTGGTGTATCCAAGGCACTCCTGGGAGCTTTTCATATTGCTACGCCCCACTCCTTGTTTTGGGAGGAGTCAGGCAGAGTTCTGGGCTGAGGTTGATAGAAACTGCCTACATGGTTGGACAGAGAGCTGGCTCTGCTGGCAAGGTGGAGGAAGAGGTCCTTAGCTTTGCTTGCCCTAAACCCAGAACAAGTTACTCCTAAAAAAGAAAAGGTGATCAACCTGTAGGTAAAGACTAGAAGTAGGTATTTCTCTGCCTACTAACGTCTGAGTGGAATGCTCATTTTGAAGCTACACTGAAAAGTTAGTTTTATAATAACCCAGTACCTAGGGACAAGGGGGTTTCTTTGAGAAAATATTCTGTGGTTTGGGTTTGCTTGTTTTGGGGTTTTTTTTGTAAATTGTGACACTAGCTGCATGAAATGTATGCCCTACCACAGAGTCTATGCAAGGACTATGAAACCCAAATGTTAAAGCACAGCATAGCTTCAGACCATAATAATGTGCAATTTCTGGAAGAACTAGTCCTATCCTCTATGAGTATTCATCAGTAAACAGCACGGATTCTTATTTTTTCTGCTTAGAAGAAGACCTGAAGGACTCTCAGAATACCTAAAAAGACAATAGCCTTTTTGTATTTTTGTACCAAATTTCCACTCTATGATATGCTAGGTTTTTTAATTTTACAGCCTGATTACCAGATACTGGACTATATAATCCACCATGTTATTTATTAGGGAGAATAACTGAAAAAAGCTAAGTGAAAGTAATGCAATTTGCATTCATTTTGCCATAATCAGAGGCAAAAAATGTTTACAGAAGAACACCCCTGAGTTTTAAGAAGACAGTAAGAATATGGCACTGTCCCCTGTCACATCCAGGATTACCATGTAACACACTCAGAAGGGGGAATTTAAGCCACTGCTGTCTGTTGTGTCACAAGACAGAAACTTAAGTATGTGGAGGCACAAAGAGGAACTGCTACAATGCTTTAGAGACTGTCTTGGGCCACTGAAATAATGAAAGGGAGGAGAAGGCAGTACTATCTCCACTCAGTGCAATGAATAACCAGAATTCTTAGCAAATAGGCACATACAGGTTTTTTTAGGAGTTAACACTGGAAATTATAATCAGTTCCAACCACTTCACCCTCAAACTAGGAAACCGAAAATCCTAAATCCAAGGAAACTGCAAAGCAGCAACCTCAGAATACCGTATAAGCCTGTTAAAAAATCAGCCTACCCTATCACTCCAGCAATTTAAAGTCTATGAAAATAAACCAAATTTTACCATTCAAAATCTAAGCAAGAGGCTTCATCATTACCTAAACAGCCTGCCAAAGCTAGATAGCAGTATGCAGTAATATTTAAAGGACACCTTGACAGTGCTATTTAGAGCACAGATTATTACTCAAAACTTCTAAAAGTGCAGATCCCACTTACTGAGGTTGCTGAAGATTAGCTGAAAACTTGGCTTTTTGCCATGCGGCTTACCTGTTTACATATTATCAAAAGATCCTATAGTGTTTCTCACAAAATTATTCTGGAATATAATCCTTGACTGGAAGTGTGTAAATCTCTTGCTCAGAGAGATAAACATTTGCATTTCCTCTTCTGGGTTTGTGTAGTTCTGGACATATTAATACCATGGAAAATTCAGGAATATTTGACTGGTTCTATTAAAGAAGCATCCTAAGGAAAAGGTTAAATAAATCTCATGCCTATTCAATGAGGCAATGGATTTACGATTATGAAACCCAAGCTCATGGAATTTTGAACCCAACACAATTTTTATTTTGCTGTATTGGAAGAGCAGACATTTTATCAACACACAGAAGGTCCTGCAAATTTCATTTAATCATGCTGCATAATTCTCTTTGCTTAGTCTCAAACTAAATTTCAATGATCCAGAAAAATCTGAAGTGCCATTTTTTGATATAAGATTTGTAAAATACATTTTTGTGTACATATGTCACATGCACATGCATGTGCACCCACGTTCTCTTTTCTGTCATTTCACCATTAGGTTCTATATAAAAACTGTGGAGGTTCTTTGGATAATTTCTGATGGCTCAGAATACCCGCTGAGGCTGAGAGCACGCCAGCGTTTCTGGAAACTTAAATCCTCTCATTTTAATAGTTTTGAAAATCCTTGGCGTTTAGCTTTGAACTTTAACCAAGAAGAGTTATATCTTACAAACAATGGCATTTGTTGATTGGATAAAGGACTAGGTCAATATTGATTTTGGCAACTTGTTTTGGCTGGGTTTGCCTGAAGAAATATGCTGGTTGTGGTGTTAAAAAGTTATGTCAGTTCCTCAACATGTGCCTCTTTTTCTTGGAGCATTGCCTGAAAATTAGTTTCCAAAGTAACTTCCAGAAGTTAACCTAGACGCTGGCCTCCTCAGCAAAGGAAGCTACACAAAAAATACTGGAATCTAATCTATTATTGTGAGCTAACAACAGCCTTCTTCTGAGCTATCACCATGTATGAAATAAAACCATTCAAGAAGAAAGATTAAAGACATATAAAACAATGAATTTTTGTTTCACAGAAGTGCTAACGCATAGGACCCAATTCTCATTTCCATTGAGTCAGATTTACATTGTTCTTGCAATTTAAAAGGAGCTGTAAATTAAATAACTAAAATGATAGCAACAAGATTTTGGGCACTATGGGAATTACCTAGTTGACACACAGCAAAATAGGAGCCATGTGATTTCCATGAATCAGTTCCTGATTCAAGACCAGTGCTATGAATGGACAAAAATATTTCTTTTAGAGAAGATGTGCCATTTTAATTTCAAAGTTTCCACTGAGACAGAATCTACTGCACTGATAAGTTGCTACAATTAGCATCACAGTTAAAATTTTCATCTCATTTTGATTTGAATTTTTCTCATTTAAGCTTCTGTTTGAGACTCTGATGTGACTGCTACAGGAAAGAGACATTTTGAAGGTGACTATCTATCTACCTGTACATCTATCTAACTGCCTGTCTCCCATTTCCTGTATATGCTGCTAGTTCACATATCTTTCTCCTCTCGCAGTGTTCAGCCCTCTGATGTATTTCCAGAAAGCAATCATATCGCATCCCAGCCTTTCTTTTGCTATGATAAACAAGACAAGCTCCTTCATGCCTGCTCTACAAGAGCAATTTTCCCCATTTCGTCCAGGTGCCTGCTCTACCCATGCACTAGTTTGAATTCTCAAACATGAACGAACAGAGTTTCCAGATAACATCTTACCAATAGTTTTGGCAAATAGCATTAATATTTTCCCATTTTTAAAAAGAACTGCCCTCACCTGATTCATCCTGAGATTACTTGTCCCTTTTGGAGTTCAGGTCATTTTGTTCCTCTGACTGGATCCTGCGGCTGACGAGCCTTTTCCTCTTTTTTTATTGTGCCCTGATGAGGAATGCCACTTTACAACATAAATTCGTGTTCTTTGACCCAGAGGGTGGAATACATCTCCTCTGTCTTAAGGCAGTTTCAGAAGGTGATTTAGCAAGAGAGGCGCCCAAGACAGGTGGGATAAATGAACAGCAAAAATCTCCCATTTCTATACGTTGAACAGAGATACCTTTTGAAAGCTGCTACAGTGGAAAGTATTTCATTGACAGATTATGTGAATACAGTGTATTCCCCCTTCCCTAGAAGAAAACAAAACCACTTACTGAACATTTCTGGATTTTCTGCATTATTTCTAATTTTCCTCTAATAATGTCTAAATACACTGTTTGCAGTTCTCTCTGGTCATTACTTTTGGCCATTGTTTGTATATATAGATATGTTGAAAATTATAATTAAATATTTATTTCATATGGGAATTGTCTCTTCCTCCATCCTATTCAGAACCAATGGTATTTTCTTAATTTGTAACATCCAAAATAACTATTTCGTAAGGCAACACAAAGGAGACAAACCAGCCCTTACTACCAAGGATATACAAAATAACATATACTCAGCCTGCTGCCTGAGTTTTGATCAATGCCAGTTTTGACGGAAGGACCTGTTATCCTTTCAAAGTGGTATGTGATAGAAGATTCTTTAACATTTTACTCTAAGTTTGGCTAGAGATCTGAAATTCTTTAACACTCTTTTACCTGAAATGCTGATTCTGAATTATCACGAGAGCAGAAATAATTTCCTTATTGCTCCAGAATTTGTCAGACACCTTTGGGAGCAATGTGTATCATGGGATTTCCGTGTCTCTGCCTCTGACCCTAGCTTGCCGAACGCAATGATCAGAGCACCCAAAAATTAAAAAAAAAAAAGGTCTTTTTCCAAGGGCCAAAATGAGATTTATTTCCCTTTTACCCCTGTTTGCTCAATCCTAATACACATTAAAAAGACTCCTTTACTAGGCCCAGTCTGTGATACTAAAATCAATCCAGACTTTTTGAGAATGTCTCTGCAGTTCACAGGTGACTTGTCAGCTACGTAGCCGTTATCTTGCCTGGCTTCCTCTCTAATGGTCACTGTTCATCCCCTCATGTGCATTTACACGTTTGATGCAGTAGTGTGTCCTTGCCACTGAGGCCAAACCAGGGCCATGGCCACAGCCACAGCTTGTCCTGCTGGAGGCAGTGCCTGCACTGGATTCAGCAGAAGAAACAGCTCCATCCATGACCAAAGGAGAGCTGTTGGGAAGGACTTTCTTTTCTGTTGGACTTTTAAAGGAGGCCTCAAATCACATCTGCTACTTTTGTTTACTGGATTAGACAGCCCTTTATCATCAAATTGTTTCTTCCTTAATGAGCATGACTTGCAGGCTTTCCCATAACTTTATCACCTACCCAATACACAGGTTGAGCTCCTATGAGTCTTTGTACATCCTCCAGTTCTTTAACTATTGCTGTGGATCCTGTTTGAGTTCTCTCCAATTTTTTGAGATAAATTTGGAAATGGTAAAAACAAGAACTTCACTATTCTAGAAGCTGTTGAAGCAATGCCAAGGACAGGAACTCCTAGCCAACTCAATTGCTTGTCTTCTCAGGTTGGTGTTTTACACACTGAATTCCACCACTTAGCTCCACCCTTCTGCTAAGAGGCGGAGAATAATCAATTAGATTATCAGTCATCTCTGAGATCCTCGTCAAAGGCCCACAAATATGACACATAGGTTCCCCAGCTGTGCAAAAGGCATGTCAACCTGCACACCCACATGCCAGGTCACAGTTCAGCAAGGTTCATGTGCTCCCTGTCTCCCCATCAGCTCCTGGGAGGGACTCATGGGCAGGTGGGAGCCAACACACACTTCAGCCACATCCTTAAATTGGACAACTAGCAAACAGCCACTTTGAGGTGCTTTGAGGTGCTTCGCAGCACATACCTACTGTAAAATTTAAAAATACCCAGAGAAACACTGAGACTCTGTTTAGAGGCCCAAAACTGTAGCCATATGGCTCACAGAGAGAAAATAGCTAGAAATGCAGACTAAAACCAGAGTCACATCACCTTCCAGTATGAGATCTCTCAGAACTAGTCATGAAGGGCAAGCAAAATGTAACTGACTTAAATAAAAATGACATAGTTACACTTCTTTATAGCACCAGGCACATTTAATTAACAATTCTTACATCAAGTCCTCTTTTCTGGAAAATGTATTGCTAAAAGAGCTAATACAAAGTGGGACAGAGGCAGAGTAACAGCGTGGAAAGGTTTAATAGTATGTTTAAATAGTATAACAAGCACTTGCAAGACTTTCGCTGGGTCTGGTTTATAGTAGCGGCATGTGATGTTCTTGCAGCACTTTGATCTCCTGAGCCACAGGATTCACAGTCTCCTACTTTATCCACCATCCCTCTGTATCCTTCTGGCTTTTGGGCTGGGCTCTGTTATTTTTAGCTTGAAGTGGAAAAAGGAAGTTATTCAGATCTTTCATCTGAAATTCACTAACTCTCCGTAAAGGAGTAGACTTCCTGGTTCATATATGGAGCAGGTCATATTCCTCTTTCGCTATGACTGTCAGATCTGTGATATAACCTCCACAAACCTGCTGCAGAGAAATTCAGACAGATTTTAGAGAAGTCGTTTACTTTTGCTAAATATAAAAGGGCAGTGACTTGCTTTTAAAGACTGAAATTTTGCTTTAAAAGTGATCTTAGTAAGAGAAGGAAAATGAGTCAGTAACATGTGGAACATATATTGTGGGTGAGACATCTTACCCATGCAAGTGGTGAGGGGATACAGAGAGGAGTTTCGCCTGCACTTTTAACAGCCTCAGAAACCTTCTTTCTCCTTGCCTTGCAGGACAGCGTATTTCTTTGTTCACACACAAAAACAGTCATTATGTGTGTCCAGTCTTCTAATTGAGCAGGCTGCTCAATGACATCCTTCCATCTAGTATGACTCCTCTGAGTGGCATTGCCAGTGTGATCTACTAATAGAAACAAATTAAGTGTACAAGGCAGAATCATCTGAGTTTCAGGATAGGTCTTAACATAGGGTGCCTCCCAGCTCATATCCTGCTGTGGTAGCAGGAGAAAAAAGGAAGTGGCTGGAAAGCTTTTGACCCAGCCAGCTTTCCGCTGCATTTGAAGCCTTCTGTAACTCACAGAGCCCCAGCATCAGCTCTGTGATAGCTGTCTCTCCCTTTTCTCACCATTCCTCTGGCCTGTTGCACTCTCCAAACATGGATGTGACTAATAGGAGGGAAACAGGATAAAAGCAGGACTGTGGGTAAAACTATGAAATCACATGGCCAGTTGGCATCGATCAGATTCAAAATTCCCAGAGTTGTCAGAAAGACAGCTCTAAGGTAATAGACAGGTCTATTACCCTTTACAAGAAACACCCACATGCTTTTCTGTCTTCTAACTTTTTCCCCTTTACATGTGTGCAAAGCAGGAGGAGGCTATTACTGCTTTCATTTTACACCCAAAGAACTGAGACCCACTGGTTATAGCTAAGCAGCCCGGTGCAGGGACACATAAATCTACCCAACTTAATCATGTAGCAGCAAAGCAGGCACTGGGAAAACAGCAACCATGCTTGCTTGGCTAGTTTGCCGTGCTGGAAAGTGACCTGTGCCTTGCTAATGAGATTATCCTGCTTCCAGAAACCAGGATTGCTCATTCAGGGACTATCTTTTAGTATCTGAAACTTGACTTTAGAAATTGTCTCGGTATGAAAAGGTTCAGACTTGGCTTGGTCATCCCTGCATGGAAAGGTATCCAAAGGAACTGAATGCATCATCCTGAAAGTACTGAAGACTTTCAGAGGAAGCTGGGGCAGAGCAAGTAACTGTACCCACATCTATTTGCCAGACTAACCCCCAAATTGATGAAATGTGTGCTGTTCTGTCAATGGCTGTGGAGAGTATCACTCACATGAAAAAGCTTTGACTTGGGCTCCTGGGTATGTCAATGGTTCCACTGAAATTATACTGCTGTTTTCATAAGCTATTTATTTCCTGTGAATACCTTGGAAAAATTCTTAGAAGAGACTTAAATGAAGACAGTATTGTAACTTGGCAAGTTCACTTAAAAATTCATTAGTGCTCATTTTCTGTTTTCCTTTGTGGAGCTCTGGTGCCTGTCATCAATAGTCAAGGGGAGCAATGGGGGCTGTTTTGTATTATTCTGATTCTACAGAGGAAAATCATATTGGCTTCAGTGTTTGGCCCTAAAAAATTATTGGATTTCCCCTAGGAAGCTGCAACTTTAAAATATTCTGTGCTGATGCATTTTTAAGTCTGGCCAGATGTAAAATGTTTACATGAATTAACTTCACTTTTTGAATACCCGGGACAGAAAGATTTCCTAATTAAAGAAGATATATTCTGTATTAGCCTTTTCTATCTATTGTGATTCAATCCATATGATCAATCTATTCTCCTTATGTCATGGATTGCAGACATCATTCAACTGTGGTGATTTAACATAGTGCCATGCTGTGTTTGTACAGAAACACTGCACAAGGGAGATTCCAAAGGGATTTTAGCAACCCCCTTCTAACACAGGAATTTTGAATAACATTACTCGGCCATAGGCAAAAGAATTTCCTTTTGGCAGTTTTTCTCTCCAAAGAAAACACAAAAAAGTGGAAGTGAGATAGTACTGTTATTAGAGCTTTGTTGCAACAAGAGAAAAAGTGGTGTTCACAACAGCATAGATACAGCAGCAGCTGACAGCTCCTCTGCTCAGTCTCTCCTGGATGCAGATCTTCATGGAGCTCATCCCTCTCTTGGACCATGTCTGCACATCCCACTTCCTTTTCTTAGAATCCTCTATATCATTGGGAGCTTTGGAAGGCAGAGAGCAAGCAATGAGGTCAATGTTGAGATTTTTCTATTTTAAGTGCTAGTTACTAAGGAGAAGTTTGGAAATATTAAGGTTTGCTCTGTGTGAAGTTCTAATGGAAATAAAAAGATGAAGACTGAACAATCCTGTCAAAAAAAAAAAAAAAAAAAAAGCAAGCGAAAAAAGCCACCCATACTTCCCCTTGGCTGCAAACTGAATGGTGTAGGAAGCACCAGAACATAGCAGGTCTGTTTCATGCACTCACTAGAGCCAAGGAAATATGTTAATATTTTCAGAGAAAACATTTCAAAGTAATCTCCCTTCTGCAAGAGTTTTGGGGTTCTCAGCTTTTCTGGTTTGTGTTCTTTTCTCTTGCCCTCCTTCCATTTCACCGTTAGTGGTGAAAGAAAAGAAAGCAGAAAGGTGGTAAGTGATCCAGCTAGTCAAATACTTAGGAGGCATCTTGCAGTGACAGAGTAGTAAATATGCCTTGAGTTAATCAGGCCTGTTGAACTGAAATCTAGTTTTCAAATATTTCTTCCCATACACCCACCATGTGTCAGACCCATGCTTCAGTTCCAGTGAGTGCCACGCTGTGCTGAAGGCATTTACACAGTCGTGCATGAGGCAGCTAATGGTAGTGTGACACTATTTGCCATCCATCCAAGAGAATAAGTATTCCTGCTCCATTATGAACCCAGGACAGAATTATCTCTGAACAGACCATTTATTCTTTCGCCTGCCATTTATCACCTGTAGATGTTGACTTGTAACTTTGTCTTGATTCCATTTACTTCTCCTTTATCCTGTGCATGGACAAAGCAGCAGTAGATCCTTGAACAGTTCCCAATTTTCATTAACAGTTCTCATGTTAAGTTTCTATTTCTAATTAACAATGCCCAGAACTGCTTTAGGCTTTAGAGAACTGGCTCGCTCTTTTCCTTTAATCATTTCATGCTGTGTTCTGATTGCATAAGGTAACAAAATCATAGGGCATACCTCTTCCTCTGTTAGACCGAGATCCTATTTTAAGTCATCCTCTCCTGGGTGTAAGGCTTTCTGTATTTAAAAGTTAGTTCTTATGTTTAGAGTCTCTTAGTTTAAGAGTTAGGCGTGAGATACCTAGCAAACCCAAACTGAAGTCACACAAGGTGATTTTTTTTCTCCTCCTTAATACTACCAAATAGATGTCCCAGGCAGTTGCATAAAATGACCAGGCGGTCTGCAAAAGGTAATCCCTGGTTCCTCTTTCAGAATTGTGCAGATATGACCCACATGTATAGGAAATGCTCAGTGCTTGCCAGATCTCTGCAGTGCCAGCAGACCGGGCTGTGCCCACCACAACATGCAGCACCTCCTCACCCCACTCCACCTTCCCAGACCAAGCTGCTGCCACAGATGCTCACATTCTGGTCATGAGACCCACCTCATGGCACTGAAGTCAAACTAATTAGGTTTTGTTAGTGGTACACATGGCAGCAGTCAGTAGAGGAAGAAAGTGGGGTTTTTGAAATGTGCTTTAATATTGAGTAACGGAACTGGAGAATGATGCAGAGAAGTGGAGCTGGAAGGGAAGCCAACGTATCTCAGAGAACACAGGCATGACTCAGAGTCACAGGACCCTGAACACTCAAAGTCCTAGCATCTACAACTAAATATGAAAGGACTACTGGCTTTTCCTTCTACCTCCTTATTTTGCCTTTCTTTGGGCCATTTTTTATGGTAGCTTCTCCATCAGCTACATGGAACAACAGATGAACTAAAAAACATGCAGCTTGCAAAATACTAGTTTTCTGCCTCTTGGAATGAAATATCATTTGCAACAGGGTACTCCTTTGCACCACGAAGACGTAATATACTCTAGAAGGTGACTAGTTCTATTTCAAAGTTGATTGTAAGGCAAACAGTGTAATAAAACACCATTAAAGTTTGAAGAACTTGAGACAACTTTAAAAAAAAATCTTAACAGAAGACTTTGTAGTCTATGTATGGACTACCATTTAAATGGCTAATAAAATTTTGGCCATAAGCCTGCTTCCCTCCTTCTCCCTTCCCCGCTTCTCCTAATGCTGCAATTTACAGAAGCAAAAAGAGGAAATCTGGTGATGACATTTTTCCAATTGTAGAACAATTTTTGCTTAGTGTTCCTTGCAGTGTTCTTTGCATAATGTTCTCATTTATTACTCCCTTTATACATGACAGTGGGGAAAAAAGGGTTGACTTGGTCTGCCCACACTAGCTTTCATCCAGACAGCAAGGCCAATGTGAAGGCTGAGGACCCAGCTGCATGGCTCTTAGCCAGGGTCCCAGGTGGTTCCCAGTGCTCAGGCTAAACTCTGTGCTATCACGCAATCACTTCTGTCAATACTGGATACACTGCCTAGGGCGTAACTAGCATCTCATAACTGATTTTGTTGAGACTACTGTCTGAATATGCCCTTAAATTCTTTCTATTTATTAATTTAAAGAGACAGGCACATAGCACAATGACACTTCCACAGTGATTTCCATCAAATGGTCTCAAGATATTTTTCAAGGCATGTGAGAAGAATACACCTTTAGAAACTGGCAGTCCACTGTCCCAGAAGACTGCTGGCATATCAGTGTTCAGTGGCCCTTTCTGATAGCAGACAATACCAGATTTTTTTAGAAGACAATGAAAAAATCATTGTAAAATAACAGTTTATTTATTTTTAAAGGAAACTTACAGTGGCTAAGTCACTGGACCAAAACTGCTATTCCAAAACCAACAAGATATGTTGCATGGATACATCAATGTCCAAATAATAGAAGTCTCCCTCTGCCTGTTATGTAGAGTTATGTAAGAGTTTATAAAGTCAGGAAAGATTATAGACAAAATCATTTAAGAAGCTCAGAGGAAAATGCTTGCTGAATGAAGTGCTGGGTGAGATTACATCTGAGAAAAGAGAAGAATGGCCCAAAACTGATGAGCAGAAAATTTGGCTTACTTGGCAAACAATACAAGGATAATCCTTTTTTGCTTATTGCCTTTTTATGCCCATAATTTGATGCCAAGAAGGCTGAAAGGAGTGATATTTACCTTTGTGGCACAAAATGCCCACTGTCTGCTGGGACTTGAGGGTTCTTTATGGCATTGTTGGACCTTAATTCTCCTAATGCTGAGAGGACTTGGGCAGACAGAGTTGATGGGGAGGATCCAAAAGATAACCCCATTTGTACTAGCTTCTGATAACTTCTGAAAGATATCCAGCATGTGATGCTCAGGTTCCTGTTCCCAGCCTCTCCCTCCTATCTCCTTTTCCTTCTCCCATTCAGTTAACCTTTCCCTGTTCTTGCCGTCTAGTTTGGTTAGTCTGTCCTAGACTGTTTCTTTTGCAACACTGCTGGAAGCCTGCAACCAGCAAGATAGCTGAGAGCGCTGCCTTTGACAGCCCAACAGCAGTGTAAATTTGCCAGGTCTCAGCATGGCTGATAAGGCTTTCTGCTACTTTTTTCTTTCTCTAGCAGCAAGCTGGGAAGATATAGAATGAGAAGAGGACTCTGCTACTGTTTTGATGTCCTGTTCTCTGTCTCCTCTTACGTTTTTTTAGTTTTGTGTTGTCCTCAGGAAACTAGGAGTCAGTTTTAAGTAAGAATAACAAAATCACCTTTTTTCTGTTCTACCAAATAGACAGTTAACACCATAAAAGATTCAGAACAAGAGAGTGAAGGAATCTTGATAAGAACTTGCTGCATCTACATGGAAAGGAAAAAAGAAAGAGGGTTAACTCCCTTTCTTTCTTTGCCCAGGTCTCCAAAAATGTCCAAGTGATTATTAATGGTGACTTTTTGTCAACATGCTATATAAGAGAAAATCACGTTAACTCCCGTGAATCTCTATGCCCAAGAGTTTCATTGAAAGCAACTCAAGAGTAAATGTGCCTCCTCTGCTTCTGCCTTCTTTCCTGACTGCCTGTTTGTGCCATTGCTGCAATCAGTTCAAATGGCACAAGGCACACTTGAGCCTTGCTGTGGTATTTAGAAGGCAGTTAAACAACTCTGGCATCTTTAAAAGAAAATTTCTTACCTTCAGATTGTCCATGATGAAGGATATAGAACTTCTCAGCCACTCAATTCTTCTTAATCATTTTATGGCAATGGAAACTTAGCATTTATACCTGTTTCAAATATGTTCCCTTGAGTCTGTTTCTTTTTAGAGAATGCTACTTTTTACTTCCTTTTTTATTGACAAATGAAAAAAAGTGACAAAGCGTAGCAAGGAAAGCTGACTGGAAAATTGGAATTTTGTTTCATTAAACTCTGTCTAGTTCCAAAATTTGTTTCTGTATGCATGCGAATGCAATCCACGACCTTTCCACTGAAAACAAAGCACAGCTCTGAGACAGGGCCCCCAGAGAAGGTTCATAGTGGCTGCACTCCCCAGGAAAGGGCAAGAGCCCTCTGGAGATCTTTAGCTAACAGGACTGGGGTTGGAAAGTTGGTTTTCCACACCTGGGAGAAAGCCAAGCCCTTTCTTAGCTTGATCTCTCCTTCCCTCCATATATCATCTGGAGAAGCTATTTTGCCAAATTTTGGTGAACTGACATTTCAATGTTTGAATGCTGCAACAAAATGACATTTTCTGACAAAAAAATATTTGTCAAAAGACTCCTAATGTTTTATAGTTGAGTGCTGTCGTGGTTTAGAAAGGCCACAGGGACAGTCCTTTGTTAAACACCTGGTGGGCTGAGGCAGGGACAGGGAGGGTTTCACTCACCACTTAGGGTCACGGGCAAGAAACCGACATGACTTGGGAAGAACAAAAAAAACCAATTTAATTTACTAACTACTTACAACAAGAAGCAAGATACTGAGAGAGAGAAACTACATCTTAGAAAGGCACTTCTCCCCCACCCCTCCCTTCTTCCCAAAGCCCAAAGGCTTTGTTCTCTACCTTCTCCCCCCGGCGGCACAGGGGGGCAGGGAATGGGGGTGCAGTCAGTCCGCGTCTCCTTCCTCCTCAGGGGAGGGCTCCTCACAGTCTTTCCCGGCTGCAGCGTGGGGTCCCTTCTCACAGGAGAGTCCTTCTCAAAAACTGCTCCAAAAAAAACTGAGTCTTTTTCCACACGGGGCCGCAGTCCCCCGACAACTGACAAGCTCCGGCATGGGCTTCTCCATAATTCCTACATGGGGTCCTCCACGGCTGCATCTCATGTGCTGCACCAAGGGACAAACCGTGCGTCACCATGAATCTTCACCA